>NC_050447.1:49161035-49323256 GCF_903995425.1 Onychomys torridus
TTTGCCAAACAGGTTATGGGGAAGTACAGCCTTGCTGGAGAGAGTACAGCACCAGGGGTGGGTTTGGAGAGCTCAAAGCCTCATCCCACGTCTGTCACACTGTCTCTGTGCTGGCGGTAAACAATGTGATCGCTCACATTCCTGCTTCTGCTGCCCTGTCTGCTGCTTTCTGCCATGCTTCCCCAAAGACAATGGAATCTTATCCTTCTGGAATCATAAGCCTGAATAAGATCTTTCTTTATAAGCTGCTGGGCTGTGGCACCTTATCACAGTAACAGAAAAGTAGCTAGGACACACATCACCATCATCACCACCATGAACATCATCATGAAAACCACCATCACCATCACCATCACCACTAACACCATCAGCATCATCTTCATCACAAGAATCCCCATCACTAAGATCAGCACCACCAACACCATCATCATCACCAGTGCTGTCATCACTACCACCATCATTAATTATCATTACCATCACCACCATGAACATCATCATGAAAACCACCACCACCATTATCACCATCACCACTAACACCATCAGCATCATCTTCATCACAAGAATCCCCATCACACAGATCAGCACCATCATCATCACCAGCGCTGTCATCACTACCTCCATCATTAATTATCATTACCATCACCACCATGAACATCATCATGAAAACCACCACCACCATCATCACTAACACCATCAGCATCACCTTCATTACAACACTACCATCACCAACATCAGCACCACAATGCCATCATCATCACCATCACCAAATTAGGAAATTGCTTAGGGAGCTTGGTGGTAGTGTGCTTGCCTAGCATGTCTGAGGATCCAGATTAAATCTTCAGCACCAAAAATAAGAAAGAAAGAAATGGCTCTTAAGTCTTAAGTTTACACCTTTTCCCTCAGCTGTTACATGAACAGCCCACTGGGATGATGGTCTATCATTCTTACTGCTTCCCCCCTGTTTGCCAGTGTGGTGCCAGATGAGTTCGTCACAAGATTAAACTTCTCACCCAGATGCCTGGTTCTCCCACCTGAGGGGATGCACATACAGACGATGCTTGTAGGATTAGTGTTTCACTTCATAAGGTGTCCCTTCACACGTCCACCTGGTACAATTACTAAGTGGGGAGTGTATCTTCACTTGACCTCAGAGAAGACAGTCTCCAGATGAGCTTTCACAGTCAGTGTTTGGTACCCTTGTGCCTTCTTGGGTCCCTGCTGATAGCCTCATTACAGAGCCAGGAGGAGAGGTGAACTCTTCCCCCTAAGCATGATGTCACAGCACTAAGATTGGAGAGATTTGAGTGTGTGGACAGGATAGTGCCAACCCAGTGAAAACCAGACAGTACTTATCTACCCTGGGTTTGACTGGAGTGAGACCCTCCCTGAAGAGTCAAAGAGGAGACCTCCCTGGCTACACCCCTTCCTGGAAGGACAAGGAACCTGGATGTGCTGCTCCTGGGTTTACAGGCTCTCCAGTGGGCTCTAGTGCCTGCTCTTGGCCAGAAGGACACTCTCCGAAGGCTGGTGCTGTAGCAATGAGGGAGGAAGGTGGCAGCTGGGAGTGTGAGAAATTACACAAGCCCTTTATATTCCAGTAGAAGTTACTGGTCATCTTTCCTTGCAGCTGGAATTGTCCGTGGGCCCCATAAGTCACCCTGTTGAGCCTAGCTTGGCTAGGCCAGAGAAGAGCTGCTGCCTGAATGGTCATGGGTGGTGACTTGGGGAGTGTGTCTATGTAGAAGTGGAGAGGCAGAAGATGACTGTGAGGGTGGGGGTGAGGGGTGGGTGGCAATGAAGATTCTCCTCCCTTGCTCTTCTTTGCTTTCTGATTGGTGGGGACAGTCCCTCCTACTTGTGACTATCCCCAGAGCTCTGTCATTGTCCCAGCGCTGCCCAAGCCTTGTTTTTGTTAGCAGAGCAATATGTGATCATAGTTGTTAAAATAATTGTATTTCTGTTTTAACATCTGTAAAGATTAAGTTAAACAGTGTGAAGCCCATTAAACCATTTCATGGCACATTGCCATAAATCGCCCTTCATTCCTGGCTTCTTGGACGGCAGAGTCAACTTTGGAGATGGGTGCCTGCCACTGAGGGTTATTTATAGTAGCTCATTCATCAATTAAAAACTTCAAAAGGAATCTGTTGCTCCTCTGTTGGGAAGAAGAAAAAAGGAAAAGAAAACCCTCACAGAAACGACCCCATTAAGAAAAAAAGTGGGGACCACCACAAGCCTCGGGTTCACTAAGACTCAGATTTCTAACAAATACCACCACCACCCCCTTTCCGGGGAGAGATGGCCTGAGAACTCAAGTCCATTTAAGCAGCTCAGTTCCCAATTGGATCGCTAAAATAAGCTGTTAAACAGTTGTATTTACCTTGGCTTCAAAGGGCTCAGGCCCCTTGCTGGGCCTTAAAAATGTAATAGATTTATAATTTTGACGTGGTGAAGCAATTCTTTCATCTCAAGCCAGGTGTGTGTGTGTGTCCATGTGTCTGTGTGTGTGTGTGTATGTCTGTGTATGTTTGTGTGTCCATGTGTGTGTATTTGTGTTTGTGTGTGTCCGTGTGTCCATGTGCGTGTGTCCAGTTTGCTCACTGCTAGCAGCTCAGACTGCATCATTCCTGGCTCTTCCTAAGACTCTTGGTAATCCGAAGAGGCTGGTGATGGGAACGTCTTTATCTGTCACTCACTAGGTTATTACACTACCCTGAAGAAACAAATGTGAATGGTTCCACTTAACAGATGAAAAAAACTGATGTTGAGGGAGTTATCTGTGCCCATCAGGCTGGGCAGCAGCCATGCCCCTGTCTTTGGTGACATTGAGAATTACAGTTTTTATGGCAGGTCTCCCAGCAAGCAGAACCAGCTAATCTACGTGGATATTCACAGACCTATTAACCTGACCAATACCTGGCCGTCTGTGAGGCACGTTGAGAAGATGCATGGAGAGGCACAGCTGGCAGGTTGCCCTGGTGCTTCTGTGTCTCAGTGCAGGTTCTGATCTGTGGAAAACTGGCTCTTTGGAAATGCTACATGACTCTTCCCTTCTGCATTTTGTTTAGCCCAGTCCTGTGGCACAAGGGCCATTAGTCTCACGCTACGGTGAAGGTTTGAGATTACCCACCCAGGAGGTTGGCAGTGTGCTTTCCGAGAACAGGGCTCATAAGAGAGAGAGCCCTCTCCTATCCCAGCTCTCAGGGGCGGGGAACTCAGCATCCAGAAAGTGTCCTAGCATTATGCTTGTTAGTTGTGTCAGAGCACCTTCAGAGAGACAGCTGATGGATAACCAGCCTGGCTCCTGCTTGCCAACCTTGCAGCACCAAACAGAGGCGCCTCCTAGGCTCGAGATGGTCCTGGAGCTGGGCCTATCAGACTGGGGATCTGGCTTAGCTGGTGCTTTAGCAAGTCACTCAGCCTCCAGGAGCCTCGGATGTCTCATCCCACAAATGGGGCTAATAACGCCAAGGCAGTAAGGAGGATTAAGTGGGATGAGGTCATTTATGTGTGGTGACTGGCACATCCGAAAGAGCATTGGGCACTGCCTAAGCACCATGGCCTCAGCATGTGTGGACTCATGCAAGCCTGCTGCCCACCCTCTGAGGCTGGATGCTCAATGGCAGAGAGGCTGGAGTGCTGCCAATATCACACAGCTATCCAGTGTGGGGCTGGGAGACAGACCCAGGCAGCTGGGAGTCAGAATTATTCTCCTCCCACTATTTACATCTAGGGCTCTGGATGTATACGGATAGACAGAATGGAGGCTGAGTTTTCAGAGCATGGACAGGTCAGGAGCAGTCTTGGAAAGTCTGGAAACTTCTGGAAGATTTTTGTGCCCATTCCTGGGAAACATACCTACACAGATTTGCAGTCATGTTCTAAATTCTAGATATCTAGAACGTTGCCTTGGGCTGCGCTCGATGATCGTGTACGATAGCCTGGGTATGTCCTGGGAACTGAGAAACCCAGGTTCTGTCTGTAGGCCTGAAGCTGCTCATCTCCATGGGTGTCACTGAAGGACTGGCCGTCATCTGTTCCAGGGAGTTGAGGGTTTCCAAGTTTTGCACATGTCCAGACTAGAAGCAACTCTTGCTGTCTTGACTGTGATTGTGAATGGACACCCAGAACTCTGCATTCGTTCTGAGCCTAGGATGGGGCCCAGCTCAGATCATCAGCGCCTGACTATGTGATTCTCTGGTGGGAGCCATGTTGGTTTTTTGTTGTTGTTGTTGATAGCTGAGGAGAGGACTTGGATATATTTCTCATTGTGAGTAGTGACCAGAACAACCTACAAGCTTTGCCCCTCACCCTCTCCTTGAACTTCTTTCCTGTCCTTTCATCCTTCAAGAAGAACAGGGGTAGCTATGAAGACTGGGAACACAATGGCTCTGAGAGCTGCAATTTTCAGTGCCTGGCCTTTTGGCTTGTTGGGCAGAGGCCCAGAAGCCAATGGATACGGGGAGGCGTGGTCTCCTATGCTTGGAGGTACTTTCCCCTGAGCCCAGCATTTTGGGCTTTCTGATCATGTCACACTGAAAAATTTGTGGGCCTTGATAACTCTGAGAAGCTATTTGCCAGTGCCTCTCCCTGCGTGTTTTAAATCCTTGTGGATTTGAAGGGAATTCACTCCATATGTGTCTAGCCTATTTGCTCTCAACTCATCAAAACCTTGTTTTAGAAAAGCTATTTGATGTCCAAGGAGCTTTTGTAGTTGGGTTTTAAATCTTTTAAAGTCTTCGTTTCCCAGCTTTGAAATGAGATGTCACGTTTTGCCAAGTGCAAATGTGCTCCCACATGAGTAAAGGTTCATGTTTGGTTCATAATTAGAGAATTGTGAACTCTCAGTGGGCCACACAGCCGACAAGACCTGGAGTCCTTTGAAGACCTGTCAGAGCACTCTCCCCCAAGTCCAGAAGGAGGGCCCCCAGCCTTGCAGAGAAGGGCCTTCCCACTGGCTGGGGGTAACAGGAAACGAGATCCATACACACAGAACGAAACCCATTCTTCCTGGAGAAGGGCCACTGTGGGACATTTTGAGAAGTGCTTGACCCACATTTTAGGGGACTATTACTAAGGAGGCTTCTAATGTTTTCATAGAATCTGAGTTATGTTAAACTTTTATGATTACAGACTAGGTAGGGGCTGGGGAGTGGCTCAGGGGTTAAGAGTACTGCTCTTGCAGAGAACTCAAGTTCAGCTCCTAGATTTCAAGTCAGACAGCTTGCATCTGCCTGCAACTCCAGGTCTAGAGGATCAGACGCCCTCTTCTGGACTCCAAGGGCACCTGCATGTGTACAGACACACACACACACACACACACACACACACACACACACACACACACACACACCAACCCAAAACTTAAAAGTTTAAAACACAAGAGCTGAGAGTACTTGTCACTAGAGGCCAGCACATGTGCCTCCCACTACACCTGCAGAGGATGGGGTGGTGATGGGGCTCCACCAGTGGCCCACGGCCTTAGCCCTGGTTCCTGATTCAGTATGTCTGCTTCACTATCAGGCCAGGTGACTGTCAAGTGAATTCTCGACCTTCAGACATTCCATCATGAAACACTTAGATATTTTATCTATCCATCCATCTATCTATCTATCTATCTATCTATCTATCTATCTATCCATCCATCTATCTATCTATCTATCTATCTATCTATTTATTTATTGGTTTTTTGAGACAGGGTTTCTCTGTGCAGCTTTGGAGCCTTTCCTTATTTATTTATTTATTTATTTATTTATTTATTTATTTATTGGTTTTTTGAGACAGGGTTTCTCTGTGCAGCTTTGGAGCCTTTCCTTATTTATTTATTTATTTATTTATTTATTGGTTTTTTGAGACAGGGTTTCTCTGTGCAGCTTTGGAGCCTTTCCTGGAACTACTCTGTAGCTCAGGCTGGCCTTGAACTCACAGAAATCCACCTGCCTCTGCCTCCCAAGTGCTGGGATTAAAGGCATTCGCCACCACGACCCATCGATATTTATTTTTAAAGGGGGAGGAAAAAGGAGACACACACACACACACACACACACACACACACACACACACCACTCACAAACATAGACACACAAACACAGGACTCTCTCATCCTCACACCGTGGTTTCTTTGAATCAGAATCTAAACAATGGTTGTAAGCTACTTTTGCTATTTTAGACATGTGGATCCTCTCCTCTCCTCGCCTGTTTCTCCTTCCCCCTCTTTCATCTCTCTCTCTGCTTTCTATTCTTCCTCTTCTTCTTTAGTATTTTCATAGAATAGTAGTTTACTCAAAATCACACATTTTGATACGTAAAAATCAGTTTAAAAGACTTACTAGTTTTTTTAAAAACATTTTTTTAAATTGAATCTTTGGGAATTTCACATAATGTACCCCAATCCCAGTCCTTGTACATCTGCCTTCTACCCTTATAACCTCCCCAACCCCCCAAAGAACTGAGATTAGAAAAGAGAGAAAGGGAAAAAAGGAAACTATCTCGCTGTCCCCTGAGGACAACGACCTGCTCCTCTAACAACCACAGCATTCTGTGCATGTACCATTCTGCTCCTCCATCTTTCCTATCTCTCCACCACACATTCCTTTGTCAAAGTGGCACTGGAAGTTGCAGTGTGTCACACAGCACACCCTTTTGCCCCAACAGCTTTACCTGTGAATGTTCACTGCAATGAGTCATTAGTCTAGTTCAAGGCCTTTGACTTCTGCTACACCATCAATACTGGACCCTCATAGAGACTCTGAACATCCTGCTGTTACCCTGTGTCATGGAGATCCTGTGGCTGTGGATCCCCAGGACTGGCCCCTTCACATGCTCCAGCAGCTCATGGATGGGGAAGATGTTGGGGTGGGTCAACTCAAAGTCTTAGATCTGGGCCTGGGTGGTAGTTGAGTCGGTCAGTCTGCCAGCTATCCTGCACCCAGGTGAGGGGCAGGATCAGCTCTCCTGCACTCATGACATGGGTCTAGCTCTGTCTCTCCTTTTTTTGGTTTTTGAGACAGAGTTTCTCTGTGCAGCTTTGGAGTCTGTCTTGGAACTCACTCTGTAGACTAGCCTGGCCTTGAATGCACAGAGGTCCACCTGCCTCTGCCTCTGGAGTGCTGGGATTAAAGGCATGTGCCACCACTACCTGCTTGCTCTTCCATGTCCTCATTCCCAGGGCCAGCTCTCCCACGTGCAGCATTTGTCGAGTGGTGGGCCACGACCACATAACAAGCAGTGACTGGTCGGGGCACAGCCAGCTCATTGAGTCCCTCAAACATCAACTTGGCTTCAGGCTGCAGCACAGACCGCAGACATCCACATAGCCTTCAGTGGGAACATGGGCTATGCATATCAACACAGACCCCGGCTGCAGCAGGACCAGGGACCCAGACGTGGCCCAGATGTCACCATGGCCTCAGGTGGCAGTGCAGGTACCTCACAGCAGGTTGTCCCTAGCCACCGCATCTGCAGTTTTGCCTCTCTTCAGAGAGCACAAACCACTCGGGTTCTTTTTGTCTCCCCTCTCCGCCACAGCCTTACTGACTTTTGGGTTCCACTGGCTGGTAAGGGCCGGGCACGGGCCCCGTGTCTTGGCCCTCCCACTGCTTATTGTATTCTTAGAATTTCATGTCCGTGAATGTGTGCGCAGGAGCCCGAGGAGTCTCAAGAGGGCATCAGATCCAGTTGTGAGCTACCGAAGAACCCAACTTGGGTTCTCTGCAGGAGCATTGAGCCCTCTAAACCTCAGAACCATCTCTCCAGCCTCCTAATAAACAAACAAATAAACAAACAAATAAATAAAAAAGTTTAAAAATTCAAGGCAGAGTTTCTCTGTGTAACAGCTCTGGTTGTCTTAGAACTCACTCTGTAGCCCAGGCTGGCCTCAAACTCACGGAGATCCGCCTGCCTCTGTCTCTTGAGGGCTGGGATTACAAGTGTGTGCCACCACCTGGTAAAAAAAACAACAAATTAAAACACAAAAGTCGGGTTGGGGATTTAGCTCAGTGGTAGAGCGCTTGCCTAGCAAGCACAAGGCCCTGGGTTCGATCCTCAGCTCAAAAAAAACAAACAAAAAAAAAAAACCAAACAAACAAAAAAAACCAAAACCCCACAAAAGTCAAAGCACCCACGAAGTCCAGGAAAACAGAAGTTAAACAAGAAGGAAAACAGAATAATACCACACAGCGTGTCCTGGAATAGCCGGTGTTTTTGTGGTCTTAAGGGGAAACACTGCCAATTGTAATAGGTGATGGTCTGAATTTTGACTATTTGACTAGACTGAGAAATGGCAGGATTAGTGAAGCCCACTTCTGGGCATGTCTGTAAGGACGTTTCTAGAGATGACTGGCTCATGGGAAAGCAACCAAGGGGGAAGCCCCATTCCTGAATGGGGGTGGCGCTGCCCAATAGCAGTAGCGGAAGCCCAGCAGTCCCCCCACCCTCCCCCATCCACATGAGGTGAACACCTTCACTCTTCCCCGCACCTGTTGTCATGAGGTTCATCCTGACTCAGACCCAAAGGGATGGAGCCAGCCATTCCCGGACCCAAGTCCCCCAAACTGTGAGCCCAAACCAGCTTTCCTTTAAATGACCTCTGTCTGGTATCTGTCACAACAGCAGAAACTAATCCTTCCCAGCACCTGGAAAGGTAGGCAGGCAGATCTTCGTGAGTTTGGGGCCAACCTGATCTACATAGTGAGTTCCAGGACAGCCTGGACTATGCAGAATAAAACAAAAAACCAAACAAACAAAAGCCAAATACCCGAGACTTCAAGACCCCTCTCTGTCTCTCCCCCATTTCCTGCTCTGTGCTGCTCACTCTCTCCTTTACTTCCTGGGAGAATTTTCTCAACTTGATGTTCTAACACATGCACAGAATGCTTACTTGATGCCATGTTCCGTGCCCTCAATTCCAGGTGAATTTTTGATGTGGCGTGTTGTGTCTGATGCTCTTGCCTGATGCACTGGGTGCTTCTCTAAAGTGCCAGCTGCCCTGTTTACGAGCTGTCTGTCCCTTTATGGGCCTACTTCATTCTACCTTTGAGATGTCCAAGTGGGGGTGTGATCGTAGGTAAGCCAATGGTCATAGCTGTTCTTCAGACTTCATCACCATGAAACAGACATTCATGATTTTTCCGTGACACAATAATCCTAAAACATCCCCAGCCCCCTCCCCTACAACCATTTAAAAATGCAGAAACAGGAAGGGAGAGACGGCTCAGGTCGGAAAGCATTTGCTTTACAAACAAGCTGAGTCTGATCTCCAGGACTCATGGGGAAAAAAGCTGGGCGTGGTGGAGCAGCATTATAATCCCAGAGCTGGGGAGAGAGAGCCAGGCTGTCCCTGGGGCCCACTGGCAGTCAGCTGACTCAGTGAGCCCTAGGTTCAGTGAGACGGTCTCAGAAAACAAGGTGGATGGCAACTGACCTCTAACCTGCATACACACAGGCTCTTAGCTCACAGGCCAGGTTGGTTTTAGCTCAGGGATGTAGGGTGGTGTGTGTGTGTGTGTGTGTGTGTGTGTGTGTGTGTGTGTGTGTGTGTGTTGTGTGTGTGTGTTTGTTGGGGTGTGGTGTGGTGGGGACTTACCATTTATCTGACATTTCCTCTAAGGCTAGTATTGAATTTCTCTCTAGCTGTCAGGACTGTCTCCATGGAACCCAGCACCCTGTGCAGGCTAAGCACGTGACCCACCACCTAACTCTGTCCTGGTTCATGTTGAGGGGTGTGTGTGTATAAACACATCACAATGTGTGTGTGGAGGCCACAGGACAACTTGCAGGAGTCGGGGCTGTCTACCATGTGCATTCTAGGGACTGAACTTCTGTCATTGGTCTCGACTACTTTTACCTGCTGAACTATCCTGTGGGTCTCTAGAATCTTTATGTACTTAATAAGGAGGGGCATGTTGATGCTTCGTGTATGTAATTCTTCGGTGGTGCTTATATGTTTGCTTCACCTTGAGGTGGGAAAAAAACTTCCTCTTTCGCTCACTTCCACACTGCCTGATTACATCAGGGAGACTCGGCTCTGTGGCTAACTGCCTCCAACACCTGCCAATCTTGGCATTTAACAGACAGCTCAAGTCCCAGGCGAGGCACCCCCCGGCAGGGAACAATGTCTACCTAGACATTAGTCATACTGTGCTGTTTCTCTGTGTCCACTCAGTTACGTCCCACTTATCAGGACAACTGATGGCCACTGCACAGCTCTTCAGTGCCTTCTTTTAAAGGCGAAGTAAAATAAAAACTGAGTCAACCTGAAGGAAATGTTTACCAGGTGGAGGACAGCAGCCAGCTGCTGCAAGGCCCTCCTCATGGCCCGAGGTCTGAGGAGGAGGTTGGGAGGCTGTGGTTCAGCCTCTCTCAGGATCTGACAAGTGCATGCCCTTGGGCAGCCACCCCACTTCTCACAGATCTTCCTGTGTCATCTGTAGAGAGGGCTGAGCGCTCTGCCTGGGCCCCACCACCTCCCAGGGCTGCGGTTGGGAGCAGTGATGATGAACGTGAAAGTACCTTGTAAACTTTAATTACCGTGCATCCCTAATGGGCTCCTCTGCGCTGGCTAGCTGCCGGTTGCCTCAGCCACCTCCTCCCCTTCCTCCTCCTCCTCTCCTCCCTCCTCCTTCTGCTGTTCCTCCTCCACTCCTCCTCCTCCTCCCCTTCCCCTTCTCCCTTCTCTTCTTTTCCACCTCCTCTTCCTTTTCCACTTCCTCTTCTTCCTCCTCTTCCTCCCCTCCCTCTCCACGGATTCTGCACTCTCTCCCCCTTGAGGCCCACACCTCCCATCTCCCCCACCTCTCAATATTGTGTTGAAACTATAGCAGAAGGAAGAGCTGCCAACTGGGAAGAGTCTACGGGGAAAACAGACTTTTCTAGAAGGTACTGTTTCTGGTCAGTCTCTACCCCTGGCTATGGTGATTGGCCAATCTTCATACACATGACTCTCACTGAGCCAAGGAGAATTGGCTGGGGGCTTTTGCTATTGACTTCTCTGGGATGGCTGTGGCCTCCTGGGTGGGTGGAGAGGCTGAGGGACCCTGTCCATTTTCCTGATTCCATGAACTGGACCGCGGGGTCTCAATGTGGGGCTCTTGTGTTCACTCCGAAGGAAAAACTGGGGGAGGAAGGGGAGAGAAAAGAGAATGAACAAGTTCCAGAGAGCGTACACGTCTGACTCCCTGACCTCTCTGCCCCTGACATTTGACTGAAGGAGCTGGCAAATTCTGAAGCCAACCTGGGTTCTGTCACTGTCCCTTCTCCAGAGCGCACATTTGCCTGTGCGTGGCATCTTGGACACAGACATCTGCAGTGGACTTTGGATGGGTCGGTGGCTCTGCTGGGTCCCCCTCACAGCCCATCACCCTGCTGGCTTGCTCTGGCAGCTCTTCCAGAGCCTTCTGTCCCCTCCCTCAGGAACCCTCATGCCTGTCACGTGGCTTTTCGTGTGACAGCTCTTTGGTAGGTTTGGAGTGATTGTCAATGCCTGCCACGATGAGGCCAGCCCTGTGGTGCAGCAGAGGCACCAGTTTCTGTGCCAGTGTGGCTGACACCGAAGAGCCAGACTGAGGCTAAGAACTCACGCAGGCTTTTCGTGAGACCAGGAAGTCCTGCACCTTGCACCTCTCTCCTCAGTTTCTAGAAGACGGGTGCCCTGGAATACTCTCTCCATCTACCTCTTTTCACAGAGCTGTCCTGAGGTGGATGGGCCCCTCAGAGGCTCCCAGTACCTGTGTTGCTCCTAAGAGATGCTCAGGCCTGCAGCCATCCTTTCAGTACCCTGAAGGTATTTGAGCAGCGTGGTGTGTCCTGCCTGATCCCTGGCTGGCTTCTGTCCTTCCATCATCAATAAATGGTCCTTGTAGACCTTTGAGTCTGAAGCCTCTGGACCAGGGGTGGTAGCCTATTCTTTGTAGTAGTGTGTGTCTGTGTGTGTCTGTGTGCAAGCACGTGACTATCAAGGCCAGAGCCTTGGGCACTGTTCCTCAGGAACCACCCATCTGGTTTTAGGAGGCAGACCCCCCTCACTGGCCACAGATTAGGCTAGGCTGATTTACCAGTGAGCCTCAGAACACTGGCTCTCCAGTGCTGGGATTACAAATTTGTGTCACCTTACCTGACTTTTTATGGAGCTTTTGGGGATGAAACTCTGGTCCCCATGCTTGTGCAGCAAGCACTTTACTGAGATGCCTCCTCCCCCCCCCCAACCCCCCCCTTTGCAGTTTTGACATCTTCGGGATCTTGTCTCACTCTATAAAAGTCAGCTAAGACACAAAGTCTTACGTCTCCACACACCCTTCCAGGCACCACCCAGGTGGGATATAGCCTCCTCCACAACCTCACAGAGAGGAGCCTGTGTCACCTGGGCAGGGAGCAGGGCATGCTCTGGTCTTCTGTCACCAGGTCTGTTTCCTCTGCCTTTTGTAGCAGAATTGTTAGAAGTTTTTATTAATAAAATCAAACCTGAGGCCAGTTATTGGGGTGAATGCTGGAAGATCAGAGAAGCAGAATAAGCTACAGCTACCTCACCTCGCCAGTTCCTCAGCTGATCCTGTTTCCTCAGACTGGAAGCCTCTGAGTCCTCATCCAGAATGGATCTCAGCTGAACTGTGCTGCTCAAAGCCTAAAAGCTTAACCAGCCAAATGCTTCTAGTTTCTGGTCTTCACACCTTATATACCTTTCTGCTTTCTACCATCACTCCCTGGGATTAAAGGCAGGAGTCACCATGCCTGGCTGTTTCTAATGTGGCCTTAAACTCAGAGATCCTTGAACTCAGGGATTTCTGTCTCTGGAATGCTAGGATTAAAGTGTGCTACCACTGCCTATCTTCATGTTTAATATTGTGGCCATCCTGCTCTCTGACCCCAGATAACTTTATTTTGGGGAACACAATACCACCACAGCCTTTGGCTGCCAAACCAGGAACTGCACACAGGGGGGACTCTTTCTTGTCTGTTGTCTTTGCCTCCATGCTGTGGCTGTGAGTCTCCTCCATGTCAGGAAGACTCATGCCCTCCTCAGTGCAGAACAGTGCTCCCGGGTCGGCCTGGACCACAGCTTACTTCTCTAGCCTACAGTCAGATGCGTGTGCTCTGGCAGTTCTGGGCACTGTACAATAAGTACAGTTGCTGTGAGCAAGGCTGAGGATGCCTTCTCAGAGGGCAGAATTAACTTTCTTTTCTTTGTATTTATTTGAAGACGGGGCTACCCCAGAACTCAGGATGTAGCCAAGGCTGCCCTCAAAATGCAGCAGCCCTCTTGCCTCGGCATCCCGAGTCCTGGGATTACAGATGTGCACCACCATGTCCAGCTTTCTGTCGTTCTTTTCCTCCTTTTGTTTTCTTTGTTTAAAACCGGGTCTTCTGCTGGGCAGTGGTGGTGCACACCTTTAATCCCAGCACTTGGGAGGCAGAGCTAGGTGGATCTCTGTGAGTTCAAGGCCAGCCTGGGCTAACGAGTGAGTTCCAGGAAAGGCAAGCAAAGCTACATGGGGAAACCCTGTCTCAAAAAACCAAAAAAACGAAACAAACAAACAACAAAAAAAAAAAAACCAGGGTCTGAAGCCCAGGCTGGCCTGTGCCCACTAAGAGCCCTAAGCTGTCTTCAGACAGCAACTCTCCTGCTTCAGCCTTCAGAGTGTTGGGGTACAACCCCTCTTCCTGGCCTACAGTCACCATGATTCCCACCAGGAACCTTTTACCATCACAGATGACAGTGGTGGACAGTGTCTCCCCAGGCTCTGTCATAGCACCACAGGCAGGTATCAGCATACCCAGTTCACAGATAGGAAGCCAAAGCCGGTACAGACATCCCCTGTCCACACGTTGGTAGTTGATGGAGTTGGGATACAAGTCTGCCTGGGATCTGAGTTATCCATCCCAGTCCCAAGCCCCTGAAGTTCTCCACAGTGTCCTTGATTATCCCTAATGCCCATTCCCCAAACAGCTCCTGCACTTTGTCTGTCCCACAGCAAAAGAACATTTCTTCTAGACAATCCTGCTTCCCCGAACTCTCCAGGGGCTCTGTCTGTTTATAAAAGGCCCTGGGCCTTCTCCCTCACTGGCCTCTATTGACAAATAAGTGACTGACTCACTTGGGTAAAAATACACTTCTGGATCTGAGCCGGGCAGAGTTATTAAAAGTTTGTTGTGTCTACTTAGACAGGACAGCCCTGCCTGGGTTGAGGCAGTGACGCCATCACAGGCTGAATACAGCCCTGCATCTCCTCTCCTGACTCAGTAGCTTCCATGTGTTCCAGCCACTGTGACAGGCTCACAGGGTTCCTGGTGACTGCCCCCCTTAGCTCTCCAGGCAGATTTTAGTGTTACATCTGGAGCTGGGAGGTCTCTGGGTGTTCTTAGCTGTGTGACCCAGAATGAGTCACCTGTGCCACCAGGAGCCCTTCCCCCTCTACTATAAAAAGAGAATCATGAATCGACCTACCAGGGCTTAGGATGCAGTATTAGCAAAAGGTAGATGAATGCCTCTGGTTAGATGGCTGCTGGGGATGATGATCATTGGGTGGGAAGAGGGATTTGTGTTCCAGCACAAAGGAGGCTGAGGCAGGAGGATTGTGGCAAGTTTGCAAGTAGAGTTGACACTGCAGGGCTAGGGGTGTGATGGGTTGGGGATGTTAAATTCCTGGCCAAGATTTGCTACTTGCCCCTCCTGTGACCCTGCAGACATTGTTAGTGGATCACTGAGTTTGTTCTGCTGGGTCTGGAAATGGAGTCAAGGCTTCTTAGGATATGGCTCTTAGTAATCACATCCCTTAGTCAGAATGGGTGGGGTTGAAACCTGTCTGCAGTTCTTGCTGAAGCTCAATATCCCCTAAGTTTGCAGCCTCATCACATCAAGCAATCCCACGATGACTGAGGCAGGGACATCCCACCTGAGGCTGAGGGTATTTGAGTTAGAAATTCAGGAATTAATTTCTTTTTTATTTCATGATGCAGAACTTCTCAGTGGCCACTGAGTGTATTCACATAGGATAAGGAGCCTTGTCTTCACATTAAACAGAGCTTTTGGTGGGGCAGTAGTAGTACACGCCTTTAATCCCAGCACTCAAGAGACAGAGCCAGGCGGATCTCTGGGAGTTCAAGGCCACCCTGGTCTACAGATCGAGATCCAGGACAGGCACCAAAACTACACAGAGAAACTCTGTTTTGAAAAACCAAAAAAAAAAACCCCAAAAAACAAAACAAAACAAAAACACCAACCAACCAAACAAACAAATAAACAAACAAAAACCCAGAGCTTTCCACAAACATTGTCCATTAGATGCTTATAAGTATGTGGTGTGTGTGTGTGTGTGTGTGTGTGTGTGTGTGTGTGTGTCTGTGTCTGTGTGTCTGTGTCTGTGTGTGTCTGTGTCTGCATCCAGGGCTACACTCATTTATCAGCTGTTCTCACAGCTACCTGCTGGCTCCCAAGGGCTGCACTGTACCAGACACACGGAGATGTCTTGTAGACTGAGTTAAGCAAGTGAGCCACTGCAGAGCAGTGTTGGAGCCTGAGACTGCAGACCTGGGAAGTCAGGGAACAGTGTGCCAGGCACTAGCCATGTTGGGGTTTTAAAGGTTTTGAAGGCTGTGCGTGGGGTGGGGATGTTTAGAATGTTGGATGGTGCTGTGGGTGGAGAGGTAGTGGGGAACTTGAGTGGATTGCTTTGGGGTGAAGACAGGGAAGAGTGTGGGCCAGGATGGGTGCCTGGGTGACACATTACCAGGTGGTCTCACTAGCTAAGGAAGCGATGTAATGACCTCCAGGGTTCTGCCATTTCCAGACCTCAGGTTGTGCAGTGTTTAAATTTCTTTTAGATTTATGTGGTTTGTTTTATACATATGGGAATTTTGCCTGAGTGTATATTAACCTGTGAAAGTCAGAAGAGGATGTCAGATACTCTGAAACTAAAATTACAGACAGTTGTGAGCCACCATGGGGGTGCTGGGAACCAAATCCAGGTCCTCTGAAAAAGCACCCCTTTTTGTTGAGACAGAGTCTCAGGTAGGCCACGATGGCTTTGACCCCTCTGTGTAGCTGAGGATGGCCTTGGGGTACTGATCCTCCTCCCTCTACTTCCCGAGTGCTGGAATTACAGATGTGCACCACCACACCCAGTTTACTATGCTGAGTCAAAGCTCGGGCTCTGGGCATGTTAGGGGAGCACTGTACCGAATGAGCTACCTCTCCAGCCCAGAAATTTTGTTTTTAATTGCAGGAAAACTCACCTAATGTAAACTTTATTCCAACCATCTTGAATGAACAGCTCTGTGATTTTGACCATGCTTGTATGTTCATCATCAGAGACCCTTCGCTGCACGTCCATTTCCAGCATCCCGCACTCAAACTCGGTCCTATTAAACACTAACCTCCACTCCTTCCTGCCTATCCCTGGCTCCACTATTAAGGAAGACTCCATCTTCCACAGTTATGTCCCACATTCCATCACTCAGGCTCCACATTCCACTGTTCACAACCCACACTCCACCACCCAGGCTCCCTCTTCCACTGTTCACAACCCACACTCCACCACCCAGATTCCACATTCCACACTCCATGCTCCACCACTAAGACTCCAGATTCTTCTTTCCATGTTCCGCCACCCAGATTCCACATTCCACGGTTCTCACTCCATGCTCCACCATGTCCATACTCTGACTTGTGGTTATTACTGTCTCTGGTGGTCGGTTGCACAGCCCTTGTCCTTCTGTGACTGGCTTTCCTCGTGTGCCAGAATGTTTGCAGTTTCTTCTACGCTGGAGAAAGTTCCCGGACTGCCTTCCACTACAGGCTGATCAACAGTCCACAGTGTGCAGAGAATCCATTTGGTGAAACACTTCATCTCACACTCACTTTTCATCTCTTGTGAACGGTGCACCTTTGAATTTGCACGTGATGTCTGCTGGAACCCTGACCACAAATCCTCGGGTACCCTTACTGGGTCCTATAACTGGCACTCAGTTCTTCAGCCCACAATATCAGCCTCCAATGACGGACAGAATTCAGGGAGAAGTGGCTAGCTGGACCAGCAGACCTCACAGGAGAGAAAGGCTTTCGAGACAGCCCTTCAGCCGCCGCCAGCTCTACATTAATGCTTGACTCCTCCAGGAGCAGAGCCCGAGATAAAGATTTGGGCAAGAAGGCGTTGTTTCAGAGGTGGTCCTGGAAAGCAGCCACAGAAGAGTGGGGATGTGAGATAGAGATGGTGTGGGGATACAAGAGGTACATTGATGAGATGTGACTGCAGAGGGCACCTAGGCTCAGCCTTCTGGGGTCTCCAAAGATGCAGCAGGGCCTCATTGTCCCAGGCAAGAAGGAAGGATGCTGTGGCTCTGATGCTGGCTGATCCTAGCTGAGCTTACTTTCTGGCATCCATGAGGGCTGAGCATCTCTGGCTGGGGATGTCCACAGGTAGGTAGGAGACTCTTGTCACAGACAGGTGACAGAGCATGAAGGAAGGGCTCTAGTGGTTTCCATACTAGGAAAGGGGCAACAGAGCCCTGCTTAGAGGCTTGAGGATGGGCTGTGTTCAGTTTGCAGCTCCCTGGATATCGGGACCTGTCTGCTCTCTGTTCCTCTCCATGGATGAGCCGTGTACTCGGGACAAGTGGTATACATCTGGAAGGGTTTCCCTGACAGAGTAAAAGATGAGTCAACTTCACTGTGCCAGGAACGGATCAGCCACAGCAATGCCTTCTGATCCAGGCCCTCTGCTCTTGTCCCTGCCTCCAATAACATGACTGGGCTCTCCTTCAAGGGTCTCAGTGCCCCAAGGTCACAGTGGCCTAGGTGAGCAATCCCCAGCCTCCCTCATTCCACAATGGGATCTGAAGTTGTTCCTGGGTGCTTGTCTGCCTCCTTCTAGCAAAGCTGCCCGTGAACAGCCCTCTTATCTCCAGCAGGGGCCTTTTCTAGGGGACCTGAGCTAGCCTTGTGGCCCCATTATTCCCTCAGGACCACTCCCTGACTGTTTAGCCCACTCAGTCTCCTCTTCCAGGAGACCCAAAGCTAGCGTGGCCCCACAGGCTGAGGGTGAGGATTTTGCAACCGCAGTGTGATGGTATTTAACATTAAGGTAGTAACCACTTGAAAAGGCTAAAATCACTTTAGCCTCTGAAGAAGTACCCTGATTCTGACAGTCACGTGGGGCAGGGGGATTCTGATGTTGAAGGTACAGACAGTGCTGTGTGTCCATGCTCAACTTGACAGGTTTGCATCTGATATTCAGGGACCTCAGGCATCCTGTCAACCAAGGTCCACCACTTCCTCCAGGACAGTGGAGGGAATTGCAGGGGGTACATGGAGGGTGCATGGCTTCTCCAAGAGGCAATCACTCCTACCTCAGAGAAAACACTTCCAAAGAGATGCATGGTTCCTGACAGTAAGGGCCCATCACCAGGAAAGGACCTTGTCCCCCAGATACCAGCTCACAGATGACAGGTGTGTCCTCTTGCCTCAGGGTGCCCCTTTCCTGAACATACATAATCTTTAGGGACTTATCACAGCAGAAACCTTGAGGCTCTTCACAATCTTGAATCTCAAGCAGGGAGGGGTGTGGCTCAGAGTAAAGCATTTGTCCAGCATGCCAGAGGCCTTGGGTTCAAACCCCAGCACAGAAGAGTAAAAGATAAAGCACGGGTCTGTGTTATTGTCCAGAGGTCAGGAAGCTATAGGAAGCCGTGGATCACAACTTTCTTGACACCAGATGCCATCTTACCATGCACAGTGGCTGAAGCTCACGCCTGCACATGTTTGCCAGGACATGGGAGACCTCTGCCCTCTAAAGCTTTCTTAGACCGTCTCTCACAGCCTCTCCCAAGATTTCTACCGCATACAACCACTGACTTGTGCCCAGTAGGCAGAGCAGGCCTGTGACACCAATTTCTACTGCTGCTTAGGGAATGTAGACAGGTCAAGCTCAGCCCTTGGAATCTGGGAAGATGCTGTCTTCCAGCTCTGGGATCTGAGTAGGAAGGGGGATTCTGACTGTCCCAAACACATCTAGCAACTGTCCAAATATACAGCACGGTGGTGCTATCTCCATGGTCTCTGAGACCAGAGGATGAGCATGGCCAAAGTCATCCTTGTGGGAGACAGAATGAAGCTTGGATTCAAGGGGCCATGCCTACTACAGACCCAGAGCCCCTTGGTGACACACAGGTGCTATGTCTGAGGCTTGTGAGCTGGGGATACTTCCAGTTAGAGGGGAAGGTCCCTCTGCCTACATAAATAAGTACAGTGGATTTGATGCTGATTGCCTGCTCTCTCTACTGGGCCCCGGATGAGGACAGAGCTTTCTGCAGTTAGGGGAGAAGTCTCCCAGAATAAAGCCACTGGGAGCTCACATTCCCCCCAGTGGGACAGTCCTTGGCCATTGTCCACTCCCATCCTGCTGCCTGGTACCTCTGAGCTGTTGTGCTGTCACCAACTACATCTGTTCTCAGATTCCAACTCCCAGGAATGGCCATACCTTCCTGTGACAGTGGAAGGTTCTAGAACTGAACTTTCACAGCAAGCAGTTCTTATCCCTGTCTTCCCCCCACCCCCCGCCCCCCACACAAGCCACACATAGCTGTTAACAGCAATGTAAAAGGGACTTTTGCTCCTGACTAATGTTAACTTCCTGGGCTCAGAGCTAGAGAACAGGGGGCTCCCAGTGAGGGGGAGCTTTGCCCCAAGATGAGAGCCGGGCAGATGGGCAGCTGATCAGATGATACACCCTCACTGAAGGTGGCCTCATCATAGTCTTTCTTTCATGCTGACTTCATGGGGTACTAGGGGTGTGGAAGCTGTCATCTTCCTGGTGGCTGTACAGCAAGCTCCTGTAAGGACTCTGTCTCGCTTGACCATGCTCCTCTGCACACCCCCACACTGCTGAGGAGGAGAGTTCCTCAAAGTACTCCAGATCCAGTTACTCTGCAGCACCGACTGGCAAGTCCACATCTTGCTTGTTATCTCTTCCTATATCTACTTACCTGTTTTTATCTAGTCTGCCATCCATGTGTCTTTGCTTTTATCTAGCCATCCAGCATCCATTCTCTGTCCCTCATTCAGTATCTGCCTTTCCATCCATCCATCCATCCATCCATCCATCCATCCATCCATCATCCATTCACCCTCCCTCCAGTCCATCCACTCATGCATCCATACACCCAGACATCCATTTATTTATTATCCTCCTACCCACCTATGCGTGTATCTATCCATATACCTGCCTACCTATCTATCCACCACACCCATATACAATTCCATATGCCCATCCATCCCTCCATCCCTCCCTCTGTCCATCCACCCTCCCATCTTTCCACCCTACCATCCTCCACCCTCCACCCATATCAGACAGGTGCAAACAGGACTGGCATTGCACATGATGTCATTTAATGATGGCTCCACTCTCTACTGCCTGGCGTTGTTATCTCTCCTCTCTGGCCAACAACAGGAACAGATTGAGTTCTTTTCCTGAGGCCCAGCTCTGCTCCCATCGCCCACACAGGCTCAGTCAGGGAGGGATGGCTCCCCAGTCCAGGGTGTGGCCAGTCAGCCTCGGGCTGTCTGCCTCCTCTCTATCTCCTCATCCATAGCTGAGCATGTGCCTTCCACGTTGGGAACCGTGAGCTGGCAGCCACACGATCTGATACTATGCCCAGCTAGGAAGGCTGCCCCATTCTGTCATCCCTGCAGCTCTGGCGCCAATCACTCAGCCTGGGCTGCAGGGGAATGGGGCTGTCAGGCCCTGCAAGCCACCTTCTGCATGCTTGGACATGGCTGGCTGGCCTAGACCATCAGAGTACCCAGGAAAACACAACTGGTCTGGCTGCCCCTGGAGCCCAGGGTTCCAGATCAAGTCCCTGTTCTGATACCAACTGTTGCAGATGGTATTCTAGGCTCCTTGCTAGAGAGTGGAGAGCAGGTGACCAGGTCAGGAGAAAGTGGACCCTCATGACTGGAAGGCAACCTCCACCAGGCATGTAAAATCGAAACTGTATAACATTTTGTAAGTTAAAAAAGTCAACGTGGCTTTTTCTTTTAGTTTCTCCATTTTCAGCCCCTACCGCCCCCATCCCCAGTTCCTACCATTCCTTCACAGCCATTTCACTAAAGTGAAAATAATTCAAACTAGTATTAACACATCCACATAAGTCTTTCCTTCCACCCTCACAACTCCTTAGATAGTCCTTTGCATGGATGAAGAAGGGTCCAGAGAGGTTAAGGCACTGGCCTGAGGCCAAAGTAGGGCTAGCCATCAATCAAATCATCCGTTCTTCCATCCACCCAACCACCTGCTTGTTCATTCGTCCATTCATCCATCCGTCCATCCGTCTGTCCATTCATCCATCCATGACACTCTCAGAAAGCTACTCAGAAGTGAGGATGTGGAAACATGGTTCCTGGTAATAAGGGCTAGTTACTCTGAATTAATAACTGAACCACTTTTAAGCTTTTTGAAATGAAGTTTCCCCCTGTAGTCCAGGCTGGCTTCAAATCCACAATTCTCCTGTCTCAGCCTTCCAAGTGCTGTAATACATTGCCACACTAGCTTAAGTTTCTTAGATTTTGTCACTTATTCTCTCTCCCCCGCCTCCCCCCCAGACAGGGTTTCCGTGTAGCTTTGTGCCTTTCCTGGAACTCACTCTGTAGCCCAGGTTGGCTTTGAACTCACAGAAATCTGCCTGCTTCTGCCTCCCGAGTGCTGGGATTAAAGGTGTGCGCCACCACCACCTGGCAATTTCCTCTTTTATATGCATTTAGGGAGATGTATTTTTGTCAAGTTTTGTGAAAAACTCTCAACTCACACTTCCTTTCTCCCCGCCTCCTACCTCCCCTCCTTCTCCCTCCCTCCCCCCCCCCCTTCCGTGTAGTACAGACTGTTCTAGAACTTACCATGTAGCCAAGAGTGGCCTTGAACTTCTGATTCTCCTGAATCTACCTCTCAAGTGCAGAGATGACAGGCATGCACTGCTGTGCCTCATTTATGTGGTGCTGGGGATTGAACCCAGAGCCTTGTGTATACTAGGCAAGCACTCTACCCACTGAGCCACATCCTAGTCCTTGGCTGTGTGAGCCACTCTTTTGTCTAGGTCTTTTGCTAAAAGGCCTGACCCACTGGAGCTACGACAGAGGCAGCCAAGTTCCAGAAGGTGGGGCTGTCCTGGAACCTCTGCCTGGCTGTCCACACAGCCCCATCTCCAATCCCTGCTGGTCACCTAGTTATACACATGAGTTGGACGTCATGGACCCACACATGTGGACAGTGAACGTTTTTCAGTAAATTCCACCTGAGCAGTGCACTACAGAGGGCAGCACCCTTTCTCCTGATCCCAGGCACATCTGTGCATTCTCTAATCTGTGTGCGCCTCCGCTTCAGAGATGCACAGGAGAGGTCAGCATGGAGGCAGTAGTAGCCAGGGTCATGTGCCCTTCATGTGGCCCTGTGTTTGTCCCGTCTGGACCAGGGAAGCATGCCCAGGAAGCCACTCAGAGGTAAGGATGTGAGAACAAGTGGTTTGCCGAGGAAGGGGCCCTGGTTCCATCACTGAGTCACAGACAGCCTCCAAAGTCAGTGTCAGGAGACAAATGGCCACACATTGTGCCAGTAACTCAGTCTGGGGCAGAGCTGGTGACCACAGTCATTTGTCATCTCTGTGGAGTGTGAAGTGTGAGCCCTGTAGGGTATGACGTCTTACCCCAATGTCACTGTGGCCGCATTACTAAGATATAGGACTTTCAGCCCCATGGCAACCACCATCATGGTTCAGCACATAGCATGCACTTCCCTTCAATGACATAGACAGCAAAGTACACCATGGTAGCTCAGAGCTTTGGGAGGGTCCATGCTCCTGAACTCCACAAGAGTGGCCAGCTCTGAGAAAGCCGCAATGGGGGTTGGGGGATGGGACCCAATAGAGGCTGTATTGATGATGCTTGCCTCTTCAAGTACATTTGTGAAGTGCCCTAGTTTGCTCTCTGTTGTGATAAGCACCATGACCAAAAGCAACTTGCAGAGGAAAGGGTTTGTTTCAGCTCACATGTTACAGTCCATCGCTGAGGGAAGCTGGGGCAGGAACTCAACCTGGGACCTGGCAGCAGGAGCCGGAGCAGAGACCACAGAGGAAGGCTACTTCTTGGCTCACTGCCAGACTTACATTCAGCTACCCTTTCACAGCTGGGGCCACCTGCTTGGGATGCTGCTGCCCATAGTGGGCTGGACCCTCCGTTATTAATTAGCAGTCATGAAAATGCCCCACAGGCCAATCTGATGGAGGCAATCCCTCATTTGAGGCCCCATCTTCCCAGGTTTGTCAACTTGGCCACCAAGATAAACTACTAGAAGGAAGCAACTGTCCACACTCTTGAATGGTTCCGTACATGGGTATTTGGTTTATTATCTTTCCATTTGAATGTACAAAAATTTTCACAAATCTACCAAAAAACATATGGTAGGAACTCAAAGGCATCTTAGGAACAGAAACGCCTAAGGTCCTCAGGAATCGAGTCTGTGCAAGTTCAAGGACAGGCTATGTTATCTATTCCTTGTGACAGATTAGGAGTGACCTTGGTGATCTGGGAGGAGGGAGGAGCCCTGGGGTAATGGGACTATCCCACTGTGTTTGCACAGTGTCCTTGTAGGTGCCCCAACAAACCAAAGGCTCTGTCACCAAGACACAGCTTGGGCAATGGACCAAGTTCGATTGTTTAGGGCCCTTCCAAAAATTCAGAGTGTGCAGGTATGTATGCAGGCTACAGATAACCTGGGATATTATTCCTCAGGAGCTGTATATCTTGTTTTTGGATACAGGATCTTCAGTGGGAAGCTTATGGATTCAAATATGCTGTCTGGCCAATGAGCCCCAGGGGCCAACTTGTCTCTTCCTCTCCACCACTAGGATTAAAAGCATGTGACACCCCACCCAGCTTTTTTTTTTTTTTTTTTTTTTTTTTTTTAACATGAGCTCTGGGGATTTAAACACAGGTCCTCACACTTCTGTGGCAAGCATTTTATCTGCTTAACTATCTCCCCATCCCCTCAAAGATCTTTAGAGGCCTGAGGGAAGACTCATTAGTTAGGAGCACTGGCTGTTCTTGCAGAGGACCACAGTTTGATTATCAGCAACCACATGGTGGCTCATGACCACCTTTAATCATTTCCAGGAGCTCCTACACCCTCTTCTGGCCTCTGTGGGCACTGCATGCATGTGGTTCACAGACATACATGCATGGAAAATATTCATACACATAAAATTTAAAAATGCATGTTTTTTAAAAAGTCTTCAGATAGGACAGTATCAGAGTAAGGTTTTCTATTGCTGTGATAGAGCAACACAACAAAAGTAACTTGAGGAGGAAACGTTTCATCTCATTTTACAGCTCACAGTCCATTATCCAGAGAAGTCAGGGCAGAAACTCAAAAGCTGGAGTCAGGAACTGAAGCAGAGGCCATGGAGGAGTGTTGCTAACAGGCTTGCTTGTTCAGCCTGCTTTCTTATAGCACCACCAGCCCAGGGATGGCACTACACAATGCACTGGGCTCGCCCACATCGGTCATTAATGAAGAAAATGCTCATAGGCTTGCTTACACACCAGTGTCATGGAGGCATCTTCTCAATCGTGATCCCATTTTCTCTGATAACTCCAACATGTGTTAGGCTGATGATAAACTAGCCAGGACAGGCAGGTGACACCAGGGACTCAGAAAAGCTGCAAAATGGCAAGGAGCCAAAGTCTGACTCTCAAGTCGAATAGAAAGCAGCCTATGACTTGCAGATCTATCTGGAGAGCAGAGGCAGGTCAGCCAGGGCAAGCACGATGGAATGCTGATGGAGGAGGTCTTGGGAGGCCCCAGCCTGAGAGAGGAGGCTTTGCTTCTTAGGCATAATTCTATGACTCAGGCCTAGTGCATAGATGAGTAGTTTGTCTGAACACTACTAACCCACGCTCACTGCTTGAGCCCCACCCTGTGCCCACTCCTAGGGGACTCAGGTTTTTCCTCTCATTCATGAGCCAGGCATCTTCTCTTCCTGAGCTGCAGCTATTGAACTCAAAGGCGTGAGGACCCAGAGCTTTAGTCCAGAGTCAGCAGCAGCCCATTGATCTGCCAGCCACCTCTGAAAAATAGCCACTCCTGTTACAGGTTACATCTCTTCATGGTTCTGGTGTGCGAGTGTTTGTGCATGCATGCATAAGCTGTCAGCTTAGTTTTGCCTCCATTTTCATAGCTTGCTAACCTTACAATCGTTGGAAAGTTGCTCAAAATCTCTGAGCCTCCTCTGAAAAAGAGGACCAGGCATGCAAATAACAGAACGATGATCAGTTGTGACCGACTGGAGTTCTTTCTCTCCTGTCTTGGCTGGCTTAGAGTCTTCAGTGAAGGCCGCAGGGAACCATGATAGCCTCGTTGGAACCCAATCCCTGCTCATCTGAGCTGGAGACCAGTTCACCCCATGCCCATTCTCCCATTTTAACTTCATCTCACAGCCTACCCCAACACTGGGGTACTTTCTGTGATAGATTGAGTTGGCTCTTTGGTGTTGGGGTGGGAGTCAGATGGCACAGAGAGTGAAGGCACCCGGGCCTTTCTGTGACTATAGAGTACATATTCACACGCACAAACAACTCAGGCCCAGAAGGTGACAATTCTGGGTTTGTTCAAAGGGGAGCGAGTGGCAGGCGGCGTCATTAGCTAGGGCTCCATCATTCAATGCTGAGCTCTGTGCCCATCTGATAAGACGTCCAGAGGTCCAACAGCAACAGTGGGAGCTGCTGCCAGGCCCCCGGTGGAGTTGGCTGAGCCTGGGACGGGCGGAGACGCTGCAGACAGGAGTGGGGGGGCTAGCACGGGGATAAACTTTCAGCAACACAGAGCCCATTCACAGCCTGGGCTGGGCCAGGGTGCCCCAGGGGTGCACTTTGTCCTCTGTGAACTGCACTGAAGGTGATGGAGACGCTGTTCTTGTGAATGGTCTTGGCTTTCTGTCTCTGAGTTCCATGGAGAGAGGCTGAGCTTGGAGCTGATGGGACACAGGAGCTGGAGGGAGGCAAGGTGTGGCTCCTCTGCTGTCTTTCTTGATTAATGTCTTCAGGCTTCCCCACCTGAGTTTGAGTGAGAAGACCTGAAACCCAGTATGTGTGTGTGTGTGTGTGTGTGTGTGTGTGTGTGTGTATGTATGTATGTATGTATGTATGTATGTATGTATGTATGTATTTTTACTTAGCTTATCTGGGTCTGTGGATTATAGCATGAATACCCTTCACTCTATAGCTAATATCCACTTATAAGTGAGTACATACCACGTATGTTTTTTTCTGGGTTACCTCACTCAGGATGATTTTTTTCTAGTTCCATCCATTTGCCTGGAAATTTCATGATGTTATTTTTTTCTTTTCTTTCTTTCTTTCTTTTTTCTTTTTCTTTTGTTTTTAAAGATTTATTTATTTATTATATATACAGTGTTCTGCCTGCATGTTTTGCTTGCAGGCCTGAAGAGGGCACCAGATCTCATTACAGATGGTTGTGAGCCACCATGTGGTTGCTGGGAATTGAACTCAGGACCTCTGGAAGAACAGCCAGTGCTCTTAACCACTGAGCCATCTCTCCAGCCCGATGTTATTTTTTTTCAAAGCTGAGTAGTACTCCACTTTGTAAATGTACAAGGAGGATTCAAGGGGGGATGCTTGGATCTCCCTGGGAAGGGGAAGTAGAATAGATTTTGAGAGTGGACTAGGGGTGGGTGGGGATGGAACAGGAGGGTAGCAGGAGCAGGGATTGAGGAGACAGAACTGGGAGAGACAACTGGAATTGGGGAGCATTTAGGGGGCGAGGTAGAAACCTGGTGCATGGAAATTCCCAGGAATCTATGAAGTGATCCTAGCAAAGACTCCTGGTAATGGGGAATGTGGAGCCTGAGCCAGCCATCTCCTGTAACCAGGCAAGGATTCCAGTGGAGGGACTGGGACCCCAGTTCAGCCACAAAACCTTCAGTGAGCAACTTGTCCTGCCTGCAAGAGGTGCTGGGGTAAAGGTGATGCAGAACTGGTGGGAACGGCCGACCAACGACTGGTCCAGCTTGAGACCCATGGCCGGGAACCAGAAGACCTGGATAGAACCAAACATGACTGGCAAAAAAAGGTCAATGAAATAATTTCTAATGGTACTCTGCTCTACTTGTAGACCGGAGTCTAGCATAATCATTATCAGGGAGGTTTCATCCAGTAACTGATAGAAGCAGATGCAGAGACCCACAGCCAAACATTAGGGAATCCCCCAGAAGAGTAGGAGGAAGGAATGTAGGAGCCAGAGGGGTCAAGGACATCACAAGAACATGGCCTACGGAATCAACTAACTGTGACTTATAGGGGCTCCAGAGACTGAAGCCACAATCAGGGAGCCTATACAGGTCTGACCTAGGTTCTCTGCATATTTGTTATGATTGTGTAGCTTGGTGCTCCTGCGGGACTCAAACAGTGGGAGCAGGGCCTGACTCTGACTCTTTTGTCTGCTTTTGGGACCCTTTTCCTCCTGCTGGGTTGCCTCGTCCAATCCTAAAGTAAGTGAATGCGCCTGGTCTTATTTTAACTTGATATGCCAGGGTTGGTTGATATCCCTGGGAGGTTCGCCCTTTTCTGAAGTGGGGGAACTGCCGTTGGGGTGTAATATATGAGAGACGAATACATTAAAGACGAAGTCTTTTTTAAATTAATTAATTTTTGTATAGATGAGTGTTTTGCTTGCATTGGATCCCTTGGGACTGGATTTACTTATGGTTGTGAACCACCAGGTGGGTGCTGGGAACCAAACCCAGGTCCCCTGGGAGAGCAGCAAGTTCTCCTAACCACTAAACCATCTCTCCTGCCCTTGAGAGCCAATTCCTACTGCTTCTGTCCCTATGTTTTATTTTAAACAAGCTTTTTTAAACTTATAAAGATTGAGGAGGTGGTCCAGAAAGTTCCTCTATGCCTCACCTCCAGCATCCTGTGTTAATATGTTATATCAGGACAGGACAGATATCAGTTGGCCATCCTGTCTCCTGACAAACCCCCAGACCCTCATGGCTGACATCTTTGTTTTTTGTGAGTATGCTCTCTGTGGAGGGCTCCTCCTCTGGATCTACTGGTGGCGTTTCTCAGGGCTAGGCAGGGTGGGGACTCAGGGAAGGATGACCCCAGGAGAAGTGTCCTGCCTATGATAGTTCAGCAGAGACTGCACCACCACTCCCCTTGCCCCATCCTCACCCAGGGGACACTGACTGTGGTCCCTGGCCACTCCCGAGTCTGTCACGTTTGGTTGTGTGACTTTTCCTGAGGAGACACAAACAGTCCTCTGTCCACCCAGATAAGTCACTGACCACAAACCTAATATGTGATTCTGCCTGAGTCCAGCTTGCTGACCTCACCAGTGATGGCACTGGGAACAGTAGTGACTCCAGGCAGCTGCACCCCAAGAAGCCACCCCCAGCCTAGGGGAGCCTTCCTGAAGTGCCCTACTGAGCTTGTGGGCAGTTCCACTACAGAGCCGTCTACCCCAGACACTCGTTACTACTTATGGAAGCTGGAGGAGGGCTTTCGAGAGTCATAATTTCCCGGGCCTCCAGAGTCTTTTCAGTTTCTTGGGATTCCAAGTTTCCACTCCCAAGTCTGTGAGCTTCTCTCCTACCTCCAGAAGAAAACACTTCAGAGGGACATCTCCAAGACAGGCCTCTCCACCAGGGAGCCACCACCTTCCCTGTCTTCAAACACCACTTTGCAGCAGGGCAGTGGTGCATACCTGCAACTTCATACCATGTCCTCTTCCTTCTGGTCCTGTAACAGGATTCAGCGAACCATTTCTGCCAACGACCAGTGGTCTAGTGGCAAATAAGTCTGGCTTCATGAGCCACACAGGGCCTGGGACAATTCTTTACCCTTGCTGTTATGACCTGGAAATGGCCATAGATGGCGAGTATACTCATGGATGCAGCTGTATTTTAATAAATAATAATAATTATTTTCAAAGACAGATGGGGTCAGGCAGGTAATTTTGTCAATAAGGTGTTTACCTCATAAGCATGAGAACCAGGCGTGGTGGTGCACACTTGTAATCTCATGGTTGGGGAGGCAGAGACAGGGGCATAGACAATTGGTGAAATCCAGGCCAATAAGAGACCCTGTCTCAAAAGTAAGGTGGAGAGGAGCCACCTAATGTTGATACTTGGACTTCACACACACACACACACACACACACACACACACACACACACACACACAATAGCATAGACATCTGGAGTGATACAATTGCAGGAGTGATGTAGCACTGAGCAATTGTTGTGTTCTTCTGTATTTGTGCGTTCACCTACGGAACCCAGACATGCAGCTCATCCCCGAGTCTCTTGCAGCTAAATCTTTCTTGACCATATGATCAGCTATCCTTTAGGAAAAATTCTCAGGGGACTGTGGCCTTAGGATCTATGCCTGTCATGATCTTTCATATACTCCTTTTGAGCTCTGAGTCAGAACATTTGGTTCCACGTGGGACAGTCACTGAGAGGATGGGCCTGGGGAAGCTCATGTGAAAGAAGGGGTCTGGTGAGGAGGTCACAGGCTCCTAAGTCTCCTTCCTGCCCCCAAGCTGACATTGCAGGAGTCATGTTTGGTTTAGTAGGCTCTGGAAAGCAGTCACCCCACCCATGCTGCCCCAGGTCTCAGGGAGACATTGGTCTTAAGCATCTGTAAAGTGTGTGTGGGGGGACTTACAAACCAAAAGCCAATAGAGGGAAGAGTGTGAGAAATGGGAGGCAGATGTCAAGGGAGGCAGGATGCTAATGGGTCCCCAGGATCTTGTGCCTGTTGTTCATTGTGAACCCCACATGAGAGGGAGTATCATGAGGAAGGGACAGATCAATCTCCTTCTGTAAAAAACCCCAATCAGGATGTTGAAGCATGAAGTGAGGCTATGAGAAGTCAGTGTTCCTGTGCCCCCAAATATTTACCAACCAACCCTAAACAACACTCTGATTAAACTTAAGGAAAAAAACCAAAACTTAATGGGACATAAGAAACTGATTGAGAGCAAATGAGGCCACATGCACTGAAATCTGGCTTTGGGAGGAAATGGACACCATCCTTAAAGATCCTGGGGCTGGTATTGAACCCAGTCAGTGTTTGAAGGCATCTCCTGACTCCTCCCTCCTCTTCCTTTCCTTTCTCCTTTCTCTCTTAGGAACGCCACACACTGGATAAACACAGATGGTCTTTACTGTTTTAAGTCAGTTCACAGTATACATGACATCAGCTAAACCCATCTGGGTGATGGAGTGATGGTCAGCCTAGGATTTCTGGTTGGAACTGTGAATGGCTGGGGCACCAATGATGGAGTCAGGGGTAGGCTGGCATCTTCAGGGTTCTGCACATAAAGGAGAGCCTAAAGATGGACATCTGAGCTCTTTGGTGGAAACCCACCACCAGCCATACTGTATTGGCCAGGCTTCCTTATTGCTCTACCTACTTCAGTGCTCTGGGGATGTAAGTACAGACAGCTGGGATAGGGTGCACAAAGCGCTCTGTTTGTGCTTCTAAGATAGCCACAGCTTGCTTCTTCCCCGCTTTACCTTTCTCACAGGGATGCTGACCCCACCCTCCTCTTGCATCCACAGCCCATGATGTGGCAGAGACAAACAGTGTGACAGCTGAGGTAGCATCGCATCCTGACAGGTGACCAAGTGTCAACCTCAAAACCTTGGGATGTTTGTATTTAGAAGGTGGCTACCATGCTTCGAGGAAGCCCAGAAGTCATGGAGAAAGGCCATATATATCTTGGTGTCCTAACCCTAAAAATCGTCTGAGGTCTTGGCCTAAAACACATATCTAAGTAAGTTAGATCTTCTGACAATTCCAGCCTCTAGTGTCAAGGACTCCTAATTTACCATGAGTGACAATGGCCTTGATTATATGGCAATGTGGTGGGTGTCCCATATTTTCACACTGAGGTTCTCTTTCTTCTTGCAATGTCCGTTTTGGAAGAGAGAAGGGTGGTTTGGGCTCCATGTCTTTGGGTGAGAGCAGTCATGCCATAGGGAGGAACTGGGCTGCACTGCACCCTCAACAGTCTGGAGTCCTGTTGCTAAGGAGCAGGGGTTATGACCCACAGCCCCACATCCCCACATCATAAATAGGGATGCCAACATTTGTCTTACCAATCAGAGGACTTTTATGTTCAATGTTAGGGTGCCCAGGGTTTAAAATAATGATGGGGGTGTTTTGGAAAGGGTGGCAGTTTTTGCCAGGAAGTTCATTCATCTAAGGACGGGTACCAGACACTGGGACAGTGTGGAGACAGCAGAACATAGTGCAGTCCTTTCGGTTCTTCTTTGCAGAGTAAGCTGGGTGCAAGACTACATTTGCCTGCCTCCTGAGCAGTGGTATGGTCATGTGACTAGTTGTAGCCAGGGGGTAAGAAGGGAAGTCATTGGCTCAGCATCTGAATGAAGACATGGGAGTTAATCTGAGGGGATGGGTAAACTGAGGCAGGGATAAAGTGTTGAATTCTTTAGTGTGTGCATGTATGAGTGTGGTTGTGCTCACCCAACAGTGTGTTTCTGGAGGCTTGAGGCAGATGCCGGCCGTCGTCTTCTGGTGTTCTCCACCTCAGAGTCTCCGCTGGTACCCTGCTGCCTCTGCTCTTAGCTCTAGAGCTGGACAAGCCAGATGCTGAGCCTCGCTTTCTGTGTGGGCACAGGGATTGGAACTTGGGTCCTCTTGCTTGCACAGGAAGTGCTTAACCCACTGAGGCAGGCCCCCAGCCCAACACCCAGGGCTTTTATTTTCTGCTCAGCTAGACACTCTGGCAAGGTGGTCCCTTGGATCAAAGCCGTTATCTAGGTTGCTTTACTGATTATCTCCAGAGGTCTATAAATTCTGTGTCTACAAACAGCTCAGATTTGAACTCAGTCTCGCCCAACAGGAACTCTCTCCTGAGTCCACTTCTCCCAGCCTCAGGTTCTGAGAGCCGTCACTTCTGGGAATGCATTTGTAAACACCAACACCCCACCTTAAATATTTTTGAAAAATCCAGTACTTTGTTTAGGAAAGAGGCAGCTGAGGCTGGTGTTTCTATGATGCTGCCTTGACACTCACCACAGTGCAGGACTTACTTTTAAGTGGCTAGAGAGAAGGTTCAACCACTAAAAACCATGCTTACAAGCAAAAGGAAAATTTGGTCCCTAGCACCTGAAGCTGTCATTGCTACACACACACACACACACACACACACACACACACACACACACACACAAATCAGGCTAGAGTTCATGCTTCCTTCCTTCCTTTTCTTTTCCAATTTTGGGGGAGGGGAGAGCTGTTTGATAAAAGGAAACTCTACCTCGAAGCCCCAGCCAGTCAGCAGGTCCTGGATGTAGGAAACCATTTTCTAGCTCGGGACACATGAGCCCGGGGAATTAGTGAGCATTCCAGGTCAATTAGGGAAACAGCCTGCAGTTTACCCTAACTACTGCTGTCCAAAGCACATCAAATGCAGAGTGCTGCTGTCCTATGTCAATGTCAGAAGCAAGGCCAGGCCCCTTGGTCTTGATTTCAGGCCTGCCTGGCCTGCCTCACACATGCCCCAGACCAAGAGGCAAGGAATAGCAGCCTTGTGTCCAAAGCCCCAGGAGTTTTCCCCTGGCTCCCAGGCCTCCCACCCAACCCTAGAGGACTTGGGGATTAAAGGCAGGCTAAGTGTAGGTAACCAGAGAAACCGGGGTTCCATTGTGTTACCACTTCCATCTTCCTACTCAGCACAGATGGGTCTCCCCAGAGAAGACAGAGCATTGTTTCAGCTAGAGGATCGCCCAAAACCAGAGCTCCTTCCGGGGCTACAGGGGAGGTGGAGAGCCTGTAGCACTTACCATCAGTATCAGATGTGTGAGGCATTTAGAAGTGTCCTTCCATGATGCCAACCCTGTGTCACCACCAACCCCCTTCCTGTCATGCTCAGTTCTGACCACATATCTACAATACAGTCAGACACCCCGAAGAAGACCTCAGTTCCACACCAGCCTGAGTCAACCTTCCACAGTATCACCGCCCCCCACCACCCCAGCTGCTTCACCTCCTCCCAGAAATCCCCAAAGGCTTTTAACTTCCGTTTTTAAAATGCTGATAGAATCCTGTGCAGAGAGGGGAGAGAGCAGTGGTGGTGGAGAGAGACATTGAGGCAAGGATGTAGCCTGTGACTGGTACCCATTCCCGGCATCCTGGGGTGGGGAGCACTTGGCGGTTCTGTTTTGGAATGGGCTTAGCACTGCGCTGTGATATGAGGTCATGGATTACTCTACAGATCTCCATCTGGCGTCCAGCTCTTATTCATTTTTTGGGTAAGGGGCGAAACTTCATCAAAGGACAGAATGATTTAGCAGGAATCAAAACGTATCTTCTGGGAAGCCAGCACTGGACCCTGTGGGGAGTGAGCAGATTCAGGCATTTCCCCTTCTCTTTGGGAGAGAGGGGAACTCCTGCCTCTGCCAAGAGTAGGCAAGGGCCTGGCTGGCCCCATGTGGAAGGACAGTTGGCCATGCCTGGAGAGAACACTGTCCCCTCATTGGTTCTTCTTCTATTGGACCTGGGTAATGAGTTCTAACCAGCAGGGAGCATTGGCAAAGACCCCCCACCCCCCCCCCCCCACTCCCCCCCCCCCCCTCCGTCCTGTCTTCCCTACACTCCCTGCTCCCTAGAGACAGCTCTGCTGTCCCTGCCTCTACTGGCATCCCATGTGGCCACAAATCCCACCAGTGGTCCTGCTGTGACTTAGAGCAGTCTGCCTCTGCACCTGCTGAGGTCACAGCTGCTGTACCATCCCCTCTGTGGCCTCTCAGCTCGGCCACTGCTCTGGGTCACCAGCCCTCCTGCCCCCATAGCTTTCTCAGCCATGAGATCTGCTGTTCCCAAGGCTAGGGTGGGAAGGTCGCAAGTGGCTGGGAGTCAACTCACGGAGGATCAGGCCTTCTCAGCTCAGAAGCTGCAGACCTGGATGGAGCACAGGCCCTGGTTCTCAACACCTTCCTGGACCACATGATCTTGGTGGCTTCATCTGATGAAGCTCATCCGTTATCTGCAGCCTGTGGCTCTAGACAGAGAGACCCACTCCCTTGTTCCTTTCTCAGTGTGGATTCTGCTTGGGAGTGTCACCAACATGCATCCTGGCCTGCTTTGGCTTAGATGAAATGTAGCAAGGGACCTCCCAGCCTGCAGCTCATTGAGCCAGGACCCAGAAGGCCTCAGAACACTCAGAGGACATCTCTACAGGGCTCTGAGCATTTGGGTCACAACTTCGGCTCTGAAGGGACATCTTCAAGTGACATCTGGCTGCAGACTCTCACCACTGAATCAAGTGCATGGAGACAAGGGACCAGGAAACTCATGTTGTTATCTGCGATTCTGTGCCTTCCACTCTTTTTAGAGATAGGGTCTCACTAGGTAGCCATGGCTGGCCCGGAACCACCTAGACCAGGCTGGCCTCAAGCTCACTGCCTGCCTCTGCCTCCTGAGAGCTTGGATTAAAGGGTGCACTACCATACCCAGCTTTTTTATCTCTTTTGTACCTAGCAAAGGGCCAAGGAGGAGTGTAATTCAGGGCAACTTTTGACAGAAAAGTTGACCCAGGTGAACTTTTTGGAGGAAGTGAAAGACATACAGGCAGTATGGACAACAGAAAGTTCCTGAATTAAAGAAGGCTGCAGAGAAGAGTTTTCTGATAGGGTTTTGAAGGATGCCTATGAGCTCTCTTCCAAAAGGCAGTGTGAGAGTCCAATGGAGGAGGCTTGGGCTTTCCACCATGGCAGCTATGGGGGTCACGCCCTTCTTACCTCCCGGCACACATATGCAAGGTGACCATGCCTAGCTCTGGGGTTCCAGGAGGCTTATTTAAGATGGAACCTACCTCAGATGTGTGGGGTTCCAGAGTCAGGCAGACTGGATTTGAACCCCAGCTCTTATGTGGCCCAAGCAGGTAGGTTAGTCTTTAATCCTTCCTTCTCACATCTGTGCAGTGTGGTTGCCTGAATCACCTCTGCTGGCTGGGGTCCACTGAGTCACACCCTAAACACCTTGCTCCAGTTACGGTCTCTGTGCTGGCATTAACAGCCAGCCGTTCAGCAGCTTCCCAGGGCCATCCGAGCCAAGAGTCTAGAAAAGCAAACTCATAGAACATGTATACTTTGACAAGTTGCATGCAAGGTGCTCCTCTCAACTCTGGCCTGGTCAGATTTCCTTCTTATTCACCCAGAGTGATGGGTGATGTCATAGTCCCAGAGAACCTGGCCCCTACTGCTCCCTGAGGTCCTCTTGCCCACAGATGCTCAGCATGTACTGGACTGACATTAGCTATCACTGCTCAAGTTTCCTTTCTGTTCATTTGATAAAACACTCTGACCCAAAGCAACTTAGGGGAGGGAAGGGTTTATTTCAGCTTCCAGGTCACAGTTCATCATCAAGGAAAAGCAAGGTAGGAACTTAAAGCAGAAACTATGGAAGAATGCAGCTCACTCCTAGGTCCGTGCTTAGCCAGCTTCTTATAAAACCTATGACCACCTTCCCAGGGAATGGTGCCACCCACAGTGGGCTGGGTCCTCCTATGTCCATTAACCATCAAGACAGCTACCTGCAGACATGCTCACAGCCCAGTTTGGTCTGAGCAAGCTCTCAGTTGACACTCCCTTCTCAAATGACCCTAGGCTGTGCCAAATTGACAGATGGTGCTAACCAGGACAGCTAGTTATTCATTTTGTTTTAAAGATGTGGAAACTGAGGCCTGCCTAAGTGTGCACTGCTCAGCAGCTGCCCCATGGGCACTGCCTGGTTCCTGGAGGACTTCTGCCCTGAGTTCTTTCCATAGAACAAGGTGATTCCATATCCCTATGAGGAAGGAAGTACTGTGCCTATGATCAGCTCACAAATGAGGAAGCTGAGGAATCATAGAAGCCATGCACCCACCATTGAAGGGAGGAAGTTGCCTTCAGCCATCTTGACCTTGAGTGCAAACTCTCAATGTCTTGGACTCAGCCTAAATCTCAGGTTCCTGACAAATGGAACCTGAGAGGAGGGTCATCCACAGGTGTAGCAGAAGGTGAAGCAAGGCAGGAGACCTGGAGGGAAGAGCATGAAAGGCTGTGGGTATGCACTTTCTTTCCCTCTGTGGTCAGGTGGGATGCTGTGTGAGATGGGCCACATAGGCCTCCAGTCCTCCTGTCTAGAGCTCAGAAGAGGGGAATGGAGCCTCCAGATGTGTCCCTACAGCCTGGGGCTCTGTAGTGGTGGGTGGCAATTCACCAATCCCTTTGGCCTCCTGTGTGTGAGATGAACATGGTCCTGCAGAGAGAGGACCCAGGGAGCCACTAGCACACATGGGCACTTCCTCTATGCCACCTGGGGGTGGGGCACCAGGTAAGGTCTCCACCATCCTTAGCTCCTATTTGTGCTGTGGCTTCCTGAACTCTGCCAAATCCCCTCAGAATGAGGTCTGGTAAGGGTCATAGGCACCCCAACTCATGTAAACCTTGTGCTGATCTCTTGTCTTTCTAGAGGAAACAAGGCCAGCAGACACTGGCCAGAGGTCCCAGGGGTCATACTGTCTGCTTGGTTCTCAGACTCAGCCCAGACAGAGGAGGAAAGGTCAGACACGCTTGGAGGAGAGTCCCCAGCCATGGGGATTGGCCATCCTGTGATCACAGAGGCTTCTCGACACTGTCCCAGTCCAGCTTCCTGGAGCTCCTGGGCCGCATACTCTACTCCTTCACAGGCCTTGCTGTCTGACGACAGGAGTGATGGATGGCAAGTCTGATTGTCAAAGCAGAGCCCAGGCCCAGGGGAGGAGCTCAGGCCTTGGAGATATGGCCTTGTCATCGGTCAGCATGGCTTGGGGTAGGTGCTGGTGACGGTCCCTGGTCTCAGAGGGTTCTAAAAGATCAACAAGGGAAGGGCAAGCCTCAGAGGCATTCCTATAAGTCTCTAGTGGCCACAGAGGAGCAGAGGACGCCCTCTGTGAATATGTGTGTGTGTGCATGTATGTGAATGTGTGTGTGTTTATGAATGTATAGGTATGTGCACACTGTGTGTGTGTGTGTGTGTGTGTGTGTGTGTGCGCGTGTGTGTGTGTATGCACTGCACATCACTTGTGTGAATGGGTCAACCTTGGGGGTTGTTCTGCAGGAGCTATACAGACTGGAGTGCTGGCCAGTGAACCCAGAGATTCTCCTGTCTCCCACTTTTCAGTGCTGACTCCCAGCTTTTTTTTTTTTTTTTTTTTTTTTTTTGTAGCTGCTGAGGATGGAGCTCAGGTCTTCATGCTGGCATAGCAAACATTTTACCTCCTGAACTTCCTCCCTAGTCCTCCGAAGGTGTCATCCCATCTTGATGGTATTGAAGGGGCACCCTGTGAATTTTTTTAAAAAAAGATTTGTTTATTGATTATGTATACAGTGTTCTGCCTACATGCATGCTTGCAGGCCAGAAGAGGGCATCAGGTCTCATTACAGATGGTTGTGAGCCACCGTGTGGTTGCTGGGGAATTGAACTCAGGACCTCTGGAAGAGCAGCCAGTGCTCTTAACCTCTGAGCCATCTCTCCAGCCCGCACCCTGTGAATTTTAAGAGCAGCTCCATGAGTGATTCTGTTCTCATGCCCATTGGATGGGTAAAGAAACTGAGGTGGGGCTGGAGAGATGGCTCAGAGGTTAAGAGCACTGACTGCTCTTCCAGAGGTCCTGAGTTCAATTCCCAGCAACCACATGGTGGCTTACAACCATCTGTAATGAGATCTGGCACCCCCTTCTGTATACATAATAAATAAATAAAATTTAAAAAAGAAAGAAAGAAACTGAGGTGCTGGGCGGAGTTGGCGCACGTCTTTAGTCCCAGCACTTGGGAGGCAGAGCCAGGCGGATCTCTGTGAGTTCGAGGCCAGCCTGGGCTATAGAGTGAGTTCCAGTACAGCCAAAGCTACACAGAGAAACCCTGTATCAGAAGAAAAAAAAAAGAAAAAGAAAAGAAAGAAATTGAGACATGGAGTTTGAAGTACTTGCTGACAGTCACTGTGGAAACCCAGATGACTTAGTGGGATTCACACATGGCTACTCAACCTCAGCCTTATTCTCACTCCCAGCAAGACACAGGGAAGAGGAGACGGCTGCCTTTCAAATGTTCACCAGCTGTGGCAGGGACTCTTTGTGGACTCTGTCCCTGAGGCAGTTTGAATGTAATTAGCCCCCATAAGCTCATAGGGAACCACACTATTAAGAGATCGCACTTTGTTGGAGTAGGTATGGCCTTATTAGAGAAAGTTTGTCACTATAGGGGTGAGCTTTGGGGTCTCAGTGTCACAGTCCACTTCCAATTGCTGCCTACATGTGATCAAGATGTAGACAGTACCATGTCTGCCCGCATGCTGTCATGCTTCCAACACCATGATGAAAACGGACTGAACCTCTGAAACTGTAAGTGAACCACTGTAAGGATTACAGATCGGATGGAAAGGGATGTTGGCAGTCAGGAGCTAAAGAGTACCACAAACTCACCGTAAGCTCAGCCGCTTACAGCCCTGCTCCCAGGAAAGGTTTCCCCAATGTAACAACTCTGCCCAGGCAGGGGAGGGTTTCCCCAGCGAAGTTGTTACAGTACTGCTCAGGTCCCCAGGGTGTAATAACTAGGGGAAGGTCTCCCCCGTGAAAATGTTACAGTTCTGCTTGCTCTGGCTCTGGCAAAAAGTTGTTACTTCTTTACTGTGCTCCATTCTGGCAAAAGAAAGTCTTCACTCAAATCTCATTCAAAAGATTTATTAGGAGGGAAGAATCCAGGAAGGTGACTGCCTCTGCCAGGGTGGGAAAAGGCAGCTCCCGACTGAACAGGCATGGGGCTTATATGGGGCTTCTTAGGGGGTGGAGTTTTTCCAGGGTGGGGGTTTTCAGGGTGGGGATTGGTCAGATTTCAATCCCCTTGAGCTTGGACAAGCTCAGATTGGCTAGATTTCATGCTCAGGTATTGGCTGGTTTTGTGCTCAGGGATTGGTTGGTTTTCTTGTTCAGGGATTGGCTGGTTTCCTCTGTCAGTTGGTCGGGGGCAGATTTGGCTCTGGTTTCAGGGCCAAAGTGTGTTTCTTTCATTGGCCCTTTTTAGCCTTTTGGCTCTAGTTCCAGGGCCAAAGTGTGTTTCTTTTGCCCTGGTTTCAGGGTTAGGGTATGCTTTTTTAGGTTCTGGTTTTAGGGCTAAAGTGTGTTTCTTTCACTAGCTCTGGTTTCAGGGCCGGAATGGGTTTCTTTCACTGACCCCTTTACCCTACAGCCATCCCAATTAAACATTTTCCTTTATAAGAGTTGCCATGGTCATGGTGTCTCTTCACAGCAATAGAAACCCTAACTGAGACAGTCTCTACAGCAACCCTTGAAATCAGTATTGTTGATTCCCTCCCCGGCAGAGTGGTTAAAGTGACCCAGAGTCACACAGCCAGGATGAGGAGGAGCCGGGGTTTGAATCAGGCCTAGGCCAACTGATCTGTAAGTAAGTCTCGTGGATGGCCTCCTGTGATCTGGGTCAGGAGGAGGCTGAATGGGTGAAAATCTGGAGAGCCAAAGCCAACTACAGGCTTCCCCACTCTGGGACCTCTGCTCTCCCTCTGGCCGATGCTGAATCTTTTCTTTGCTGGAGGGCTCTGCTCTCTTATAACTTTGACTTTCCAAACTGTTGAGAGTTTGGAAATGAAGATTTAACCAAACCCTCTGATCTGTACTAGGCAAATATTACCCAGCAGGCATTAGCCAGCTTTCCGGTCTGTGAAATAAGTAGCCTGGGAAACACTGCACCAGCTACAGCGCCCTCTACAGACTCCCCCTTTTGGGGTATGTGCTAGTTGAGAACAGGGAGAAAGGGGTCCGGTTGCTCTAGAGCTTTGTTGAGTGGTATCATTGGCTGCTGGCTGCGTTCAGTCAAAGCCTGGCCTGTCAGAGCCAGCTCACCAACTTCCTATGAACCTAAGATTCTGCCTCCTCTTCCAGGGTCTTGCTTTTATTAGCTATTTTATGTCATTTTAAAAAAAAGTTATTTATTGCCTGAAAACCAGGATTTTGTGATAGCTCCTCCAGGAATTCCACCATCGATAGAAGAAAGAAAGGCAAGGCTTGGCAGATTAGAGGCTGTGACACTCTTAGCTCTGCCAGATAGAAATGACATTTCTCTCAAGTGTTGGCTAATACAGTAAGTTTCCTCATAGCTGAACGTAGACCTCTCTGTCCATCAAGCAGCATGCCCATTTGTAGGTGGGGCTGCCTATCCTTGTTCTTAGCACATACTTTTTTTCCCAACTGCCTCCGGCTCACCTGAACCTCCTGAACCCTTCTTGCTCTGTTTAAAGACACAGCCTCAGTGTACTCTGATTTTTTTCCCCTGAGACAGGGTTTCTCTGTGTAGCTTTGCACCTTTCCTGGATCTCACTCTGTAGACCAGGCTGGCCTCGAACTCACAGAGATCCACCTGCCTCTGCCTCCCGAGTGCTGGGATTAAAGGCGTGTGCCACCACTGCCCAGCTATGTACTCTGATTTTTAAATCACTTGACAGCATTGACTGGCACTTGCAAATGGCTTTCGGTTTGTGGCTATGAAGGGGAGAAGTGTTCCCTAAACCTGCGGAGAGAACTGCTCAGGCCGAGGGGTGGGGAAGTTCCTTGAGTCTGTGTGTGCCTCTGCTGTGACTCTGTTTTGTCCAAAGGAAGTGGTTGGCAGGTATTAATATGAGGGAGAAGAAAGGAAAGTTCTAAGAGGGGTGGAGGGGGGAGAAGGGAGAAGCCGACAGCATGTTTTAATTGTGAGTTGGAAACTTTATAAACACAATTTACACACACAGCACGTGTAATCATGGCGGTAATTATGATAAATCCGTTGTCAGCCCAGTTTGGAAGTCCTTGTGAGGTAGTCGGAAATGAGTTCTCGTGCTAGACAATAGCTCAATAAAAACGCAACCCGACCCCAGCCTGTCCCAGATGGAATTCCACCCAGCCCAACTCAGATGTTCACCCTGTCGCACTTCCCCGCTGCCAAAAGGCTTGTCAGGTCAGTGTAAACATGTCTTGAACCCATTAAGTTGCTTTTTTTTTTTGTTTGTTTTTTTGCCTGCTAATTAGCTAAAAGCCGAACACTTCAAGTACAGCATGTCGGGAGCTCTGCTTCAGGGTGAGGTGCCATGGTTCCAAAGCCAAGCTAGTGCCTTTGGTGGACTGTGCTGCCTTTGAGGATCTTGGACTTGCCGGTCAAGCTTGGAGCTGGACAGAGCAGGGATGGGAAGGTATGGGTCAGGGTGTGTGTGCTCCCCGTCCAGGGCCAGTCTTTCATATAGCCTCTGGGACTCAGGCTAGAAGGGAGCCCCTTGAACAGTCATCCCCCAGATGAGGTGTCTGTTGACAGTTCTTCCCCTTCTGGGAGCCAGCTTAGTTACAAGTCTCATGAGGCAATGGTGACAGGCTGAAATGTCATGGATAGGGACAGACCACTTCTTCCTCTCATCCACAGAGCACATCTGGCAGAAACAGCATCCCTGTGATATCCCGGCTCCTTCCTCCAAACTCAAGTAGGTTAGTAGCTTTAGACATGAGGCTCAGAAAATGCAGAGAGAGTCTCAAATGCCTGCCCTTAAGGACTAACACATCTGACTTTTGCCGGTAGTAGAAGGAAAAGCTGAGAGCTTGTGGGGATGGAGGGTGCAGAAGCAACGGAGACTCAGGGGAACTGCTGGCCGCCCCTTCCTCTGAGGGAGTATCTCCCCCTTTTCTGGAAGATGTTCCCAGTCTTGTTCTGAACTTGGAAGGGGACACAGATCAGGGTACCACGCCCCTATTCTATCACTGAAGAACTTGAGGCAGTGGTGACTTTGCCTAATCATAAGTGGTGAGTACTAACTCGAGTTTAGTCAGCCTCCAGGAGTCTCAGATTTTGCCTTCTCTCTCTTTCTCTCTCTCTCTCTTTGAGACAGGGTTTCTCTGTGTAGTTTTGGAGCCTGTCCTGGATCTCAATCTGTAGACCAGGCTGGCCTCGAACTCACAGAGATCCGCCTGGCTCTGCCTCCCGAGTGCTGGGATTAAAGGTGTGTACCGCCGCCTCCAGGCTTCTGCCTTCTTCTCTTATGGGTGTGTTCATAATGGAGTCAGACAGGCAGACCTAGAAGAATGACTCCCTGATATTTTTTGCTGTGACCCCCGAAACAGTCATTTTGCTTGGTTCTACAGGTGGCAGAGGAGGCAAGCAGGCCTCTAGCCTCCCTTTATGGCTCTGACCAACACACTCCAGTCTCAGCAGAAAAACTACATTTCCCAGCATTCTCTCTGAGCTAGAAGGTGTGATCATGGGAAGGAAGTCTGGCAGATAAGCTGCCTGGGGAGTGCTGTGTGGCTGGTCTGGGGTGTGCTTTAAAAGGGGAAAGAACTCATTTCCTCTTCCTTCCTATCTCACTCCAGAGGCTGTGAGCCAGATGAGGGTCACCCCATCCCCCACCTGGGAAGCAGAAAAGATGGCACAGCTGGGAACCTGGATGATCCCACAGAACAGAGCTGACCCTGGCCACCTCTGGGCAGTCACTGGAGGGAGAATAAAGTCCTGTTTTCTTAGGACACTGTATTTCCTCTCTCTTGGTTACAGTATGTGACATGTCAGCTATGCCCAGGGTCCCCAGGTGAGCACACATGTGTGTGCATGCAGTCTCAGATTTGGATACGTAAGTGTTCATGCATATGTATTCCCACATGTATCTTACACATTTGTGTGAGGCCACACACACTCTCCATGAACAGACAGAGATAGACACAGGTATTTCAGAAGCAAAGCCTCTGAAACTGCGAGCCATCCTTCCTCCTTCAAGATGTTCTCTCAGGCGTTTGGGGCAGAGGTACCCCAAAGAACTACCACAGTGTTCAATTGACGTGATCACCCAGGGTGCCTGGGCTCTCTTCCATCAGCTTGGGTGTCAGAGCATGGAGGTGGTTTTAAGATGCAGAAAGGTGAAGGGTTAAGAGCCCGAAAGTTCTGGGAAGCTACCTCTGCACATTCTGCTTAACAGACCTAGGACAAGTCCCCATTTGAGAGGAGGGTGTGTCAGCCCCATGTCTCCTGTCCAGTGGGACCAGCTGCCCCTCAGCATGCCCTCTGGTCCTTTTGTCAGACAGAGGACTTCCTACTCACTAGCTGACTCAGGGGACCCAGCACAGGGCTGAATGGGTCTCTGGGGTTGGCTGGGAGTCCAGCAGTGTGCCTGGAGTGGGCTTTAGGTCTGGCCTCTAACCAGGCTGCACCTATCATTCCCTCAGCTCCTGAGATGGGCTGCCCCAGGAGTATGTCCTTGTGGATGAAAGCCCTCTTACTGACCAGTAACTCTGAGTACCCAGAAGGTCCCTGAGACCCCTTCCCCACAGACCCCAAGAGGGTCTCTCATATCTGTCATGCCCTCCTCCAGCTGTGTGGTCCAGATGCCAGCCACCTGTGGCTATTTAAACTTAAGTGAATAAAAATCATGCATACTCTTATTTAAACTGCAGTCCTCTTTCTGGATATTGGCTCCTGGATCTCACTTTCATGCCAAAATCTCTGGATCTTCAGGGTTTTTACATGACCTAGCACAGTGTTGGCATATAGCCCATGTGAGTTTTCCTGTATACATCATTCATCTGTAGGTTACTTACAACGATCAGAAAATTGCTCTATTTTCCTCTTTTAAAACATTTTTTTTTAGTATTTTAAAGTGTGTGTGTGTGTGTGTGTGTGTGTGTGTGTATGTGTGCGCGCGCGCGAGTGCGAGCCTATGGAGGCCAGAGGAAGGCACCAAATCCTCTGGAGCTGTAGTTACAGGCAGTTGTGAGCCACCTCTGCTGGGTGGGTGCTGGGAACTGAGCTTGGGTTCTCTGCAAGAGTAACAAATGCTCTTAACCACTGAACCATCTCTCCAGGCCTGTGATGTCTTCTTTAGGGAAAAATAAAAAGAAGAAAAACACCTACTCATGTTCCATACAGATATGATTGTTTGGAAACAGTCTTGCCCTGAAACCCAGGCTTCCCTGGTACTCACGGCAATCCCCTGTCCCACCGTGCCCAGCTAAGATACATTTTGTCCTTGTCATGTGAACCTGCCATTTGACTCCACAGTATGTGACCTGCACCATTGAGCATCACCAGCTTGTCAGTCCCCAGGGTCTCTCAGCACCTCTCATTTCCCAGAGCCATGGGTGGCTGCCTGCTACCACACTCAGTATCTCAGATGGAAAGCCAAGACTTCTTCCTGAAGCCCAGCCAAGGGAGTCCATTCTCACCATGCTGGTGTGTGAACAGAGCTGAGAACTCAGACCCTGTCATCCTTGGGGTGGTTTTGCTATCTTTTCTCTGTGCTTTTCATTTTATTATTTAGTGTGTTCTTCTGTGCATGTGATTTTGTGTGTGTGTTAGTGTGGGTGCTGAATTTGAGTATGTATGGAAGCCCAAGGCCTGCCTGTGTTGGGTGTCTCTATCTTTCTTCACATTTATCTTTTGAGACAGGGTCTCTCACTGAAAACTGAAGTGTATGGATTTAGTTAGACTGGCTGGCCAGTGAACTTCAGGGGTGTCACCCCCCTGCCTGGTGCAGGAGTATGCTGCCATCTTTGAATTCAAATGGTCTCTGTCATAAGGCTAGGGGAATTGATGGTTCTTTTTGATCATTTTAAAGTCAAACAATGTGTGGAAACTCCCCATCTCAATTTCTGACATTATTATAAGATGTGGAAGGAAATCAGACTACATACAGAATGCTTTTAAACAAAGTTATTATTTGCTCAAACAGAAAAATGATCAAACTTATGATGCCCAAGAGTTTTGAGACAGTAGACGCTTCCTCTAGCTCTGAAGAGCCCATGCACACCCTGGGGACAGAAAGCAGTATACCCCAAGGTTCTGAAATGAGCTACAGAGTCCTGGAGTCCCAGCTTGCCAAGAGCAGAGACAGGACACTGGGTCTTTCCCAGCCTCAGTTTCCCCATTGAAAAACAAGGCTTACCTGCCAACCCTATCTACCTACTATGGGTTGAGACGACCGACCTCTTGGTGCTGTGTGCTGTAGACAAGCAGGGAGAACCTCAGTGTGTCTGTCTCCAGATTCTAGGGTGGAGGTCCCCAAATTCTCACCATCTCACCTGGCCATGGCTGTGCCTTCTGAGCAGAGCAGCTCGGAGACCAGGTTCTCACCTCTGGAGCCCGAGAGGCTGAGATGTGCCTGGCTGTAGTGGGTGCCCAGCAGGGACAAGACTGTTAGCACTGACTTCTTCCCTGTGCTGTGTGACTAGAGTTAGTGCCTGATCTCCCAAGATGTCCTAACACTCCACACCAGGAAGGCTCCTTTGTCTCTGCTGTCTGAAGATGGAGACTGAGGCATGGACACAGCACTGTCAAGCTGAACCCTGAACCTAGATAGAGGGGCTTCCTACCAGCTCAGGTAATGCGGAGGGGCTCTCAGGGCTTCCTAGGCCCTGGGTGGGGCTGGCCCCCTCTTTGAGGACAGTGGAGGTTTATTCATATGCATTTATCTGTATGTATCAACTATTCATAACCATGGACTTCATGATGACATTTTCATACATGTATAGAATGTATTTGGATTATAGTGACCACATTTCCCTCTCTTGTCCCCTCCAACTCCTCTTGATCCCTTCATCTTCCCAACTAGTCTCCTTTCTACACCCTGCCCTGTATGTGTGTGCACATGAGTGTATGTGTGTGTGTGCATGGGTGTGTACGTGTGCGTGTCTGTGTGTGTGTGTGTGTGTGTGTGTGTGTGTGTGTGTGTGTGTGTGTGTGTATCCCACTAGCTTACCTGGAGTTGCTTAGGTGGTGAGCGAGGGGTTATTTACAGGACATGTGCAGTGTCCCGTGTGTAGTGTCAGTGTGTAGAAAAAGGACAGCTGTTGTGTTGAGGCACTTAGTTTGGAAGCGTCTCTCGCTCCTCTACCTCTCTTTTGCAAGAATACATTTGAAGGCACGTGAGTTCCACTGGAACAGCCTGGAGTGCGTCATTTTCACCCTCTTGGCTTGATACATGTCATTTCTTCACCCACTCAAGGGGCAAGCATCGAGGCTGCTGAGCTCCACTTGCGCTCTCCAAGAAGCAACTAGGCTAGGTGGCACTGAGGCAGGGGCAACCCAGGGAGCTGAGAGCAGAAGGCAGCTCTCTCTGAGGTCACTGCAGGCTCTGAGGGAACTTTTAAACTTCAGCTAGAAAACACATTCATTGGTATGCAGTTGACTTGATGTATCTATCTACTGAAATCCATTGAAAATATGCACACATACAGTCGTGCACGCGCGCGCGCGCGCGCGCGCACACACACACACACACACACACACACACACACACGCGCATGCACACACGACACTGGGTTTATTTAGAGTTGAAACAAAACTTGGTAAATATTTTTGTACTCTCTTTTTACCCGGCCACAAATAAAACCTAACGAGCGGGATGTTGAGATAGCCCTCTGATTTTTCCCCTCTGTAGACATGTGAGATAAAAGACAAAGACTTTCTTATTTGGGGTTCATAAAACATTCTGCGTTTATGGGTTCATTTTTCTGAAATGCAGATCAAAGCCTGGCTGTGAAACTTTACTGTCCCACTGCTGGCCGGTCTGTTGACTCAGTGCATACTTCAAAACTCCTTCCCCCAAGCCCCTCTGACCACCTCGCTGGAAAAAAAGGGGGGGGGGATATTTGAATCTGAAATATTCAGGAGGAAGATTGACAGCTTAGGGTGGGGGGAGCTAAAACAACATTTTTCTGGGCCCCAATTAAAAGAATTAACTTTACTCATGGTGAGTCCCCTCCCCCAGAAGTCTCTGCTTCTTTCCTATGCTTGATGCTTTCTTGTGGCCAGCGGCGACTTGGGTCCTTAATGGTCCCGGCTCCCTGTTCCCTACCCACACACACTCTCCCGATGGCTTCATGATCTTTGTTTATATTAATCCCTGAAGAACTAAGCTTCATTTCATTTTATTTGGGAGAGAAACCCAGCAGAGAGGGGTTCAGGAGACCCGCATGCTTCCGTAATTGCCTGGAGTTATGCATGTATTTCAGGCTGACAGCTAAGATAAAAAGCCCCTTGTGGGCTCATGTTGGGAGTCATTTTTCAATGCTGTGTGTGGGAAATTGAGCGTGGATGGTAACGGGGAGGTTGGGGAGAGCAGGGTGGTATGGGCTGCAGGGAGAGGCCCCCATGGTCATGTTAAGTCGTCCTGGGTTTCCAGTCTAAGTTTGAATCCTCAGTGGGCTGTGCCAGGCTGGAGACACTGGGAGGGAAGAGGAATGGATGGGGGGGGGGCTGGCCACTGTTTATCTCTAATTTTGTGTTTTTTTTAAATTGCTCTAATTTTCTTTTTCCACCCACTTGGATAATTCCTGTATTCAGTGGTGATGGGAACCAACCCAGGCCAGCATACTACAAGCTGTTCCCACAACTGTGGCCACAGCCACACCAGGGATGCGTCATGAGGAAAGCCAATGGCTCCGAGGACACTGGCCACAATGGGTTTCCCCCTGACCTGTGAATGAGGGGATCTGATACCCCGAAACAGCTCAACATCTTGCCTCCATTTTCCCCATCTGTGTAATAGGTCCGGCTCCTTCTTAAAGCTCTAAAATTGTCTGCAAGGAATTGCTGTATAGCTCTCTCAGTGACTTCCACAGACTTCCTCTGGGGAGGACAAAGGCCGTGTGATCCAGCATCCAGACTCCTCCCACTCTCCAGAGCTGGTCCCAGATGGCTTTTAGTTTGAGGGGAAATTACAGGAAGTCCTCAGAAGCAGTGGTTCTCAAACACTCTGGTCCCAGGCAGGGTCCCTTTAATAATTTTCAAGATTATCAAGGCCTGAGGAGACAGCTTGGCCAGTAAAGTGCTTCCCTGGCAAGCAGGAGGACCTGAGTCGGATCCCCAGAACCCATATAAAAAGCTGGGTGTGGTGGTGTATGCTCTCCCAGCACTGGGAGATGGGAGCAGAGGCTTCCCTGGAGCTCCTAGGCCAGACAGCCTAGCCTGACCAATAGGTTCTCAGCCAGTGAGAGACACTGTCTCATAGAACTAAGTGGACAGATGCTGAGGAATGACGGCAGAGGTTGGCCTCTATCCTCCATACATAGATATGCAGAGACCTATGTACACACAGGGGTGTGTGCATACATACACAGATACATGTGCACATAGGTGCAAATGCACACCCAGGGATATGCACACACAGGGACATGTGCACGCACTGGGACATGTGTACACACAGGGATACATACAGAGAAATGATCAAGAACCCTAAAGATCCTTAGCCTAAGAGGATTACACACACTGAACCTTCAAGAACTTTACTATTTAATTTAAAACAACCACAAATGTTTGGCTCATTTAACACCTTTTAAAGCATAAAAATGGTGGGTCTTAATGTAACCAAATAGGGAGATTCAAAGCAGTGATTTTGGGCCTCGCCACTGGCCTTGGAGAGGTCTTGCATGGGCTGGGGAGATGGTTCACTGTTTGAAGACCAGAGTTTGGACAATGTTCTGAAACAAACAAAATCGTGGAGAAAAGGATCCCTTCACCTTTATGGCTCACTTCTGTGTTTACTAAAGCAAATGGCAGCTTAGGTTTTATGCTGTGGTGTTAATCTGTGGCTGCAGAAGTTGATTAAGAGCCACCACTCTGTGACCCAACATGTGACATTCTCCCCCTCAAACGTGTGTGTGTGTGTGTGTGTGTGTGTGTGTGTGTGTGTGTGTTAGTGTGTTACATGTACCTGCTCACATGGATGAGCTTGCCCATCTCTGTGTGTCTCTCTCTGTGCATGCCCATTTGAGGAGGCACGTGGGGCCCAAAGACAACACTGAGGGTCTTCTTCCACTGATCCCCTCTTTATTTACTGAGGCGGGGTCTCTTGATGAGCCCTGCTTTGCTGACTTGGATTGTCTAGCTAGCCAGAATGTTCCATGGATCCCATCTCTGCCTCCTACACACTAGCATTATAGGCGGCATGCCATGTCCATTCTGTCTCTGCTGGGTTCTGGGGTTCCAAACTCTGCTCTTCATATTTTACCCACTGAGCCATCTCCTCAGCCCCTGCAGCACTTGCTTAGTGGCCAGTAATGAAGCTTGAAATCGCTACTCTGCATTTCCCTGTTTGGTTACATAAAAGCCCATGACCTGTCTTAGTGTGGGCCTCTCACCTGTGGAGGGTTCGGTAATGTCACTGCTGGTCATCTGGCAAGTATTGTCCTGGGCTGTTGGAACCTTAGAACTCTTACATGTCTGATAACAGGTATTTAAAGAGTTAGGTTAATTAAATTGCCACCAAGACCTTCCCAACAAAATCTCTACTATTTTATGTAATTTTTTATTAGCATTTTCTTTTTTTAAACAATTTATTTATCTTTATTTTATGTGCATTGGTGTAAGCATGTATGTCTGTGTGAGGGTGTCAGATCTGAGAGTTACAGACAGTTGTTAGCTGCCATGTGGGTGCTGGGGATTGAACCCCGGTCCTATGGTAGAGCAATTGGTGCTCTTAACCACTGAGCCATCACTCATTTTACTTTAAAGTGTGTCTTTATGTGTGTTTGTGTGCATGCATATGGGTATGAGTTCAGTGCACCAAGAAGCCAGAGGAGGGCATTGGATGTTCAGGAGCTTGAATTGTAGGCAGCTGTGAGCATGTGGGAGATGGGTGGGGGAAACAGACTAACCCAGAAGACAGAGGACTCCGCATTCCAGCCTTTCCCTTGAGTGAGGAAAGTGGCTTCTGGAGAGCAGAGCGGCGTGGCCTGCGCCCCTGGTGCCCTTCACTGTCCCAGATGCTTTAAAGTGGTTGTTTCTATTCCCTCTGCTTTTCTTTTTGTTGCAGGGTTGGGGATCAAACTCAGGGCCTTGGGTGTGCAAAGAAGCACACTGTTATTGGTCCCAGCTGCCGCCGCCGCTGCCACCACCACCACCTGGTTCATATTTCTTTCTTTTTTTTTTCTTTTTCTTTTCTTTTTTAGCTGAGGATCGAACCCAGGGCCTTGTGATTGCTAGACAAGCGCTCTACCACTGAGCTAAATCCCCAACTCCTGGCTCATATTTCTATCACATGTATTTCTTGTTTCCGGAAGGAGTTCTGTTGGATTAGACTGTTGAGTATAAAAGTTTTCATAGGTGGATATGTACACCTTAGGGCCTGCTGTCTTGGTTACTTTTCTATTGCTGTGGAGAGACACCATGACCAAGGCGTCTCATAGAAGAAAGAGTTTATTGGGGCTTACAGTTTTAGAGTGTGAGTCTATGACTATGATGGTGGGGAAAATGGCACCAGACAGGCAGGCAGGCACTGGACAGTAGCTGAGAGTGCACATCTGATCCACAAGCAGGAAGCAGAGAGAGTTAACTCTGGATGCCACAGGCTTTTGAAACCTCCAAACCCATCTCCAGTGACACACCTCTTTCAAGGAGGCCATACCTCCTAATTTTTCCCAAATAGTTCCACTGACTGGGGACCAAGTATTCAAATATATGAGCCTATTGGGGCCCTTCTCAATCAAACCAGCGTGGGGTCTCCTCTCTTGGTCCAGATACTGCCTAAGCACCATCTCCCGTTCTTTCCCCCCCCCCCCCCAGACCTGAGGACTGAACCCAGGGCCTTGCGCTTGCTAGGCAAGCACTCTACCACTGAGCTAAATCCCCAACCCCTATCTCCTGTTCTTTTACTGAAGATAACCACTTTGTTGCCTATCACAAGATGCAGATGAGAGAGATAAGGATGGAGATATATAGGTAGGTAGATGATAGATAGATAGATAGATAGATAGATAGATAGATGATAGGTAGGTGGGTAGGTAGGTAGATAGATGATAGGTAGGTAGGGAGATAGGGAGATAGATAGATAGATAGATAGATAGACAGATAGACAGACTGACTACTCCAGTGGTAGGTAAATAGATGATAGATAGATAGATAGATAGATAGAGATAGAGAGATAGAGAGATAGAGAGATAGACAGACTGACTGCTCCAGCGGGCTCACTCCTTTGCCTTCTATTCAGTCCAGTTCCAGCTTATGTGACAGCAGCACTCATATTCTGGTGATGCTCTCTGGAAGCACCTTCACAGCTGTACCCATATATATGCTTTATCATCTTCTCAATCCAATCAAGTTAACAGTCATGATTAACCATGAAAAACAGAACTCCTAGGAGGGCAGGCAGGGCCTCTCATGACCACTGACTTGCTTGGGGGCTGAAGGGGCCTCTTCCTTGCAGGAGGGGGGGGGGTCCTCAGCAAGACTTGCTTACCCCAGAATGGAGTCTATACTGTCTTTATTTTCCAGACAAATGATCAACCCCAGGTGCCCACATATCTGAGCCACCCACAGTGAGTTGGGCCCTCCCACATCAATCATTAACCAAGAAAATGCCACACAGGCTTGCCTACAGGCAGACCCAATGGAGGCATTTTATCAATCATTCCCTCTTCTCAGGTGACCCTCGCTTGTGTTAACAAACAAACAAACAACAACTGTCACAGTGGGGGGCATCGCCTTACCCACTAACCTGTCCCCACTTGGCTCTGAGGACATGGGGCTCCGGGTGAGTTTTCCTTTTTTCATCTAGACCTGGTCATAATCTACAGATGTGGCTGAGACTGGAGGACAGCTGCCGGGAGTCACAGAATGGCCCCAGCCTGTCTGTCCCATGCCAGCTGCTGCCCCGCCTTTCACAGAGCTGCATTAGTAGCCAGAAGCTCCAACCACACACACTAGGCCACTGCAGGCAGAGTTCTGAACTGCAGCCCATTGTCTCCTTTGGAATACGTTTTAAATAAAGCAAACTATTCTGTGTGTGGTGAATATGGGCTTCATTGGCCTCCGGGGTAGAAACGCTGCTGCAGGGCTCTTCCCACCATGAGCTGAGACAGTGGCGCTGGGGTAGGTGAAGTTGGGTACATGCTCAGCATAGTGTTGTTGTTTTTTTTTTGTTTTTGTTTTTGTTTTTTCTAGATCCATGAATCTGTGGCCAGTGCTAAAGGCACAGCTTGGCCTGAGTCCTCCATGTGCTGGTTCCAAGATGCACCCAGGATGCATTAAGCCCTGGTGGGCATTCCAAGGTCTCTCAGAGGGTTGTGAGAGTTTTCTGTGCTGCACATGGGGATGATAATTCCTTTGTTTCTTTCATTTGTCCTCTCTTTAATAAATACATGTTATTTAAAATATAAAGTCCTTGTCTGTTTGAGGGTATGTGTGTACATGTTTGTGTGGGTGGGTGTGAGGGTGCGCGTGCACATGTGTGTGTGTGTGTGTGTGTGTGTGTGTGTGTGTGTGTGTGTGTAGAGGTCATATCAGGTGTCTCCCTCATCCCATTTCCACTTTTTCTGAGATCATCTCACTTAACCTGGAGCATATCCATTCTGCTTGGTCCCCAGTTGGTGGAACTGTTTGGGAAGGATTAAGGGGGTGTGGCCTTTTAGAGGAGGTGTGTCATTGGGGGTGGGCTTTGAGGTTTCAAAAGTCCAAACCATTCCTAGTGTCCTTTCTCTGCCTTGTGCTCATGGATATAAGCTCTCAGCTACTGCTCCAGCACCAGGCCTGCCTGCCTGCTGCCATGCTCCCTGCCATGGTGGTCATGCCTCTAAAACTGCTAAAACTGTAAGCCCCTAGTAAACTTCCTTCTATAACTTACCCCGGTAGAGGTGTCTTTTTATAGCAACAAACAATTAACTAAGATAGTCATGGTGTTTATCTCAGCAACAGAAAACACTTGCCTTGTCTTGTTTGATAGCCTGGGACCCTGTCCCTCCTCAGCTGACTGACTTGTCTTCACTGGAATTAGAATATGTCCCTTTCTGGGCAGCCCCATCACCCACCATGACAGTGGCAGGTTGCCTCCATTCCCAGGTGTCTCCTCCAAGGAGACTTGCATTTTGGGCTCCTGGAGACATCCTAAGTCCCATTTCCATTCATTGTCCCAAGCCATGATGCATGTAGAGGCCCCACTTTCGAGGTGAATTTTCCACCTTGTTTACTTGGGAAAAACACAGAACTCATGAACGTCCTGAACCAAAGCCAGGCAATCACGCTCTGGCGGGCACTCCTGCCGATTTCCTGTTTCACACTGGTTTCCTGGCCAGGGCCATGTGGGAAAACCAGGAGGGGGCTCACACCCACGTCCCTCTCCATTCTGTGACCTCAGTTCCGTGGCAAGAAGCACTGAAACCATCCTGACCTCTCTCTGTTTTGGACTCTTCTGGCTGCTCCCCGACTGGCTTGGCCTCTGAGTTCTGGCACTGTGGGCTGGCAGGCGCCAGGTTTGGGCAGAACACAAAAGTCCTAGGGGAAAGTGCAGGAAGGGACAGAAGCCAGTCTGGCCTGTGTTGTGTCCCAGCGCAGGGGCTCTTGAAGGCCATGGGCAGGAAGTGCAGGGCTGACTCAGCAGACAGGACCTGGCTCCTGAGTCACCACCACACAGACCCACCTTGGCCAGAGTAGAGGAAGCCACAGAGGGTGAGAGCAGGGTTAATGAGAGAACAGGAAGTGGTTAAGGATTGCTGAGGAGGAAACACTTTCAAACCCAGTGCAACTTTGGGGGAAGATGGCCTGGGAGCAGAGTAACATCCAGCCCCATCCAATCACACCCAAGAGTCAGGAGGCTCTCAGTGTCTGTCACAGGTCCTTCCTCTTCTCAGCTAGGACACCTCTGATGTAGCACCTAGTGCTTGGGCGTTCAGGTGTCAGGCTGTGGGAGGATTTTCCAAAACGGCTCACACCAGCAGGCACATGGTCACTATACCAGACGAGCTGGCATAGGAGCCCAAGAGCAAACAGTGGTGCCTCTTTTATCAGTAGTGTAGAAGGGATTCTTCATGGAGCTCAACTGGGGAAATTACCACAATGTCCATTTCTAGATGTGGTAGGATACCCTGTTATATACTCATATAGTGGAGCACTAGACAATTGTCAAGAAAGAATGAGCAAGTTTTGTGTGAACCCCTGAACAGTGATTCCCAGGGCTCAGTGAGTGAAATGTCAAGGAAGAAAAAATGTTAGTTCAGACTGGAATGTGTACTATGCCATATCTTGTGTGTGTTACATATATATGTAATCTGTATTAACTGTATTCAATATTATTCTCCTAAAAAGAAATACAAGAATGTCCAAGAAATCAGGCCAGGAGGCTCACAGCATCTAATAACTCCTGTTCCAGGGGATCTAATGCCCTCTTCTGGCCTCTATAGACCCTGTACTTATGAGGGGCACATACACATAGACACACATACAATTAAACATAATAATAATTGTAGCAGGAATCTTAAATGGTCTTATTAATAAAATCAAGCCTGAAGCCAGGTATTGGGATGAATGCTAGAAGATCAGAGAAGCAGAACAAGCCACAGCTACCTCACCTGGCCAACTTCTCAGCTGATCCTGTTTCCTCAGACTGGAAGCCTCTGTGTCCTTATCTGAATGGCACTCAGCTGAACTGCTTCTCAAAAGCCTGAATGCTTAACCAGCCAAATCTTCTAGTTTCTGGTCCTCACGCCTTATATACCTTTCTGTTTTCTACCATCCCTGGGATTAAAGGCATGAGTCACCATCCTTGGAGGTATGGATTTCTGCCTCTGGAATGCTAGGATTAAAGGCATGTGCTACCACTGCACTATTCATGTTTAATATTGTGGCTGTTCTGTCTCTGACCCCAGATAAGTTTATTAGGGTGCACAATATTTTGGAGAGCACAATACCACCACCACCACTAATAATAATAATAATAATAATAATAATAATAATAATAATAACAATAATAACAATAATAACAATAATAATAATACTTAAATCCATCAAAGTGGAGGGAAGCTGTTGGGATGAACCCATGCTTCTCTCATGTATCCTTGTCTCCTCACCATGTTTTGGCTCAGGGAGTTTTTGGGCTTCACTGCATGCATTATCTATGGAATTTCCATTGTGTATGTCTTGCCTGGGAGAGAAGCTTCATTACAGAGCATGAGGCAGGGGTCTGGTGAGCAATGATGGGGTCACCACGTGCTGTGCGAAGTTCCCAGTGCTCAAACTTAGGGGTGTTGGAAAGCACAATAAGCCATCAGGGTGATCCCTATCTCTTCGTGGCAGCTGGTTCCCCACTTCTCGGGAAGTCCTGGTAGCTGGCTGTGACCCCCAACAGTCCAGCTCTCATTCTGTCTTGTGTTCCCACACATGCAGACCCTCCCTTGGGGCAAGTACTGACTGGGGACAGGAAGAAAGTCAGCAGATAAGCCATGAGAGATTGCTGCAAGTCCCAGCCAGCCTGGCTTTCATGAGAACAGACTCCATGGAAGCCTGTGTGAATCCCCTCTCCCTGTGGGGCAGGAATCCCATCCAGCCACTGGGCTGGTGCTCGTCCACAGTGTGGCCAGCTCTGACAGCTTTCGGAACTTAGGGTCTGCAGCCATGTACAGCCAGGGATCTGTATCCTGGGTTTCTTGTTCATTCTTGGGGCTGGTCCTGGTTTCTCAGCCCTGGTCACATGGGGTATGGTTTCTCTTATCTTAGTTACTTTTCTATGGCTCTGATAAAATACCATGACTAAAGCCTCTTATAGTAGGAAGGATTAATTTGGGGTTTATGGTCCCAGAGGGATAAGAGTTCATGATCATCATGGCCAGGAGCATGGCAGCAGGCAGGCATGATAGAGTATCAGCTAAGAACTCACCTCTGGATCCACAAATAGGAAGTAGAGAGAGCACACTGAGAATGGCCTGAGTGTTTTGAAACCCCAAAGCTTCTCACCAGTGACACCTCCTTTAACAAGGACACATCTCCTAATTCTTCCCAAACAGCTCCACCAACTGGGGACCAAGTAGTCAAACTTCTATAGGGGTTTCATTCAAAACACCATGCCTCTCCCCATAAAATTTTGGTGAAGGAGCAGATAAAGGCCCTGTGTCTTCTCCTGATTTCATGTCCTTCAAGCTGGGCAGATTACTTTCCCTCTCTGAACCACTGATGGTAAAATGGAAGTGTTAATTAGCAGATTCACCCACGACTGTGTTAGGTAGGCTCTTTTGAGCATTCTCAGCCACTGACTGATAAGCTGCAGCGCTGGGAACCAGCCCTGGTTTGTACACTCAGAACCAACATCTTTCCCCATCTCCCAGGATGCTGTGGTGCCTATGGCTGCAGAGTTCCAGCTCCTCCATGCCCCAGGTTCCCATTCACACGCATCCACACCCAAGTCTTCTCCCTGAGAGCCCAAGGTGTAAGGTCCGACACTCGCCACACACACTTCACCATTCCGACTGCTGCTGGTCCACAGCAGGCACTGATAGTCAGTCACTCACTCTCCATTCTGGGGAAGACTCGGAACCCTCCAGGCAGGCACTGCCAGTGGATGTTGGCTGATGCAGGAGACACAGCAGCATCCCCTGCCCCTCCTGAGGTACACGGGGGCCTTTGACTTCTGCGGGGTGAGATCTTCTCTCAGCAATGACTGCTCATGATATCTTGATGCCACCCTCCTAAGCACAGTGACATCTGATTGCCTTTCGCCTAGACAAAGGAGTGACCTCAGCCAGCACAGGATGGGCATGGGAATGCTGTTCCAACTTATTTAAAATCAACCAATCTATATCTATCTATCTATCTATCTATCTATCTATCTATCTATCTATCTATCTATCTATCTATCATTTGTCTGTCCGTCTATCTATCTATCTTCAAGACAGAGTCTCGCCCAGTCCAGGCTGGCCTGAAGCTATCTACATCACCAAAGATGATCTTAAACTCCCGAGCCTCCTCCAGCTGCCACCTCCGAGTGCTCCAGATTAATGCTTACACTACCATACCTGGTTTATGTGATACCGGGGACCAAAACCAAGACTTTGTCCATGCTAGGCAAGTGCTCTACCAAATTGAACTACATCCCCTGTATTCTGCCCTGCGGTCAGGATGAGCCCTTGAGGGATGATGTGGGAGGCAGGGTATAACTAGTAGTGTGACGTGGGACAGCCGGCCTCACTTTGGTCCTCATCTCCTTTAGTCACTGGGAGTGGGGTGGTGTGTGGGAGAAGGTCAGAGTATCTGAGCTCTCCAGTTCTGCCGTGGGACAGTGTGCTCCCCAGGGAGTCCTTAAAACTTGCCTGAGCTTTTAACAAGAATGTGGACTTCCCCAGCTCTCCTCCATACAACCAGACTCTGCAGTGAGTCAGGGGTCATCTAAGAGGGAGAGTGTGAAGGGGTGCCATACCTCACACCCTGCTGGGGACTTCTGCTGCTGCATTAGATGGCAGGTATGTGAGCTCACAGGCACATGAGTTAATTATTTGTTCTCATTTCTGTGGCCAAACACCAACAGAAGTAGCTTAAAGAAGGAAGGGAGATTGGGGCTGGAGAGATGTCTAAGTGGTTAGATCACTGGCCCCTCTTCCAGAGGATCTGAGTTTGATCCCAGCACCCATGTGGTGGCACACAGATGTCTCTAACTCCAGTTCCAGGGGATCTGACACCCTTTCTGGCCTCTGTTGGTTCCAGGCATCCATTGTGGTATATAGACATAAATACAGACAAGACACCCAAATATGTAGAAGTAATATTTTTTTTTAAAGAATGAAGGGCTATTTTCGCTCATAGTGGGGAAGGCATGGTGTCAGGAGAATGAGGCAGCTGGTCACGCAGCATCTACACTCAGAAGCAGAGCGAGAAGGATGCTGCATACAGCTCACTTTCTCTGTTTTAAAAATCAGCAAGGATCCCAGCCTAGGGGATGGTGCCACCCACATTTAAGGTGTCTTTCCTCCCAGTGAACCTAGTCTAGATAATCCCACACAGACATGCCTCTTGGCTTATCTCCCAGGTGGGTCTAGATCCTGTCAAGTTGGTGATCAAGATTAACCACAGGATACCAGATCTGAAGAGCATTAGCTTGCAGGACTGACTGCCTAGCTAAACTCTCTGTGACTCCACAGCATCTCTGTGCTCTCTCTCACACATACAGCTCTGCCGGCTGTCTTCGTTCACAGCCTGCCTGTGGAGGATGCTGCATCAGAAGCCTCGGAGACTCTTCTCTGTCCATCCACATGCTGTGCGCCTGGGGTGTGTCCCCCAGTGTCTCTGGGCCTTCAGGCAGTCATAATCATCTCTTCAGAAGGGACTTGTGGGGACCTGTGGGACTCAGGGGGGGTTGAGGACTCAGGCTGAAAATAAGTGTTCTCTGGTGGTGCCCTATGAATGTCACCTGGACTAGCACGATCAGGCTGAGGGGAAGAACCTGTGGCCTCTCACACATCCCTCTGCCCTTAAAGACAGCGATATAATCATTATGACTTCTTTCTGCATGTGGTTTGTGTAGTGGGCACAGCTGTGGGTGTTTTCTGTGCACTGCACTCTTTTCTGCAGTGGTGTTTGTAGAGTTCTGGCTCACAACAGCACTTAACACTGCCTGATTTGCCCATCCCTCTCCCAGGAGCCAGTGTGGCTCCCTGCCCCAGGGCCTTTGCACAAGCATCATCAACTTCATGTCCTCTCTTCCCCCAGGTCTCAAAAGTCAAAGTCAGCCATGTCTCTTAAATCCCAGGTCTAGAAAATTTGCAGTGGTGTCCTTCACTGTAGAGACTGTTGGACTCTCCACAGTGGCTCACTCCTCTCTCTGCATCTAGAAAGTTGGAACCTGAGCAGAGCTAGGCTGGTGGGAAGATTTGCTTGCCGCTTTCCCACCAAGTAGGTTAACTCTGAAGCCAGTGTCGATCTTTCTACACCCTGCCTCATTGACGGGCTCCAGGGTTATGCCAGCTGCTGTGGTCACACCAACAGGACTCCCCACATATGCCTGAGCCGCTCTTGCTACCACAGAATTCCCTGGTGGCCTAGGCTCTTCCTGTCTCCCCTTAGAGTTGTTTGGAGTCCCTAAAGCTGGCTAATCCCCACCATGCATCATTCCTTCAACTTAATGGCCCTGTGGCAAGCTCAAGCCAAAAGGCCCTCACCCTGTGCACACTGAGGGACTGGTGGCTGGCTGAGAGGAAGAGACTGAGTACGTGTCTTCAGAAGGGTTGGTACTGTCCTAACTGGTCTCCCTAGAAACCCTCAGGCAAGAGCTCCAACTGCTTGTCATGTTAGTGCCTGGGCCAACATTCTGTGCCTGTCAACCTGGGGTTTTCACCAGGGTTAAGCAGGTCCAGGTGCAGCTGCTGATGGGGCTGATGGTCTGTTTCTTGGAACTAAAACTATACGGAAGAGTCAGAATGGAAAGCAGGCTCTCCACTGGGGATACCATCGTGCTGGAAGGTGCTGGAACCCTGACAAGTAGCAAAGTCTTGACTTGGTTTTGGATCACCTGGAAGCTCAAATCGTCTTCCTAGCCCAGAGGCAGCTGGAATGCAGCTGTCACCAGCCCTCCAAACTTCACTTTCTCCACCTGGGAAATGGGCTTTTTCCTGCCTGAGTCACAGCCCTGCTCGGAACTTCCACGTTCTTAGGACGTCCTTCCTGAACAGACATGGTCCCCAGCAAATCAGGGCTTTTGGGGGTTGGCACTTTGTGCTAACTCCTATCTTGCACCGGTTCCCAGTCTTAATCCTCTGTCCTTTCTGGACACCTGCCTGTGACATTTAGGCTCTTCCATAACAAATGGCACCAAGTGGGCAAACAGCCATATCTGGGAGAAGGTTACCTTGGATGTTGGAGCTTCCCCACTGCCCTCTGGGTCCAGGATGCTCCCAGAGTGAGACCCTGGGTACTACTTGTTTTCAGAGTCACCCAGAGGGCATCTGCAGCACCCATACAGACTACTGCTGCCATGGAAATGCTGTTTCGGGTTCTTGGTGAACTCACTGATGTGGTGGGGCCCATCATCAGGTCCTTAGGTGTCTGGACCACCATCTTAGAACCCATTTGTCCTGGTCAGGAAACTGGGGGCGGGGGGACAGTGCGGGCAGGGGAACAGAGCATCCTGGAAGGAAAGCCAGAAGAAGGAATGCAGAAACTGGAGTGGCTGGTCCACTGGCCACAGCCTGATGCCCCGGAAAGCCCCTCCCCCCCCCAGGCTGACATCGTTTTCTTACATCGTAACATTGTACTTAAGCCCATTTGTTTTGTTTTCTGTCTCCAGGACAATTAGTAAGATTTATTTCTTATTGCTCCTGTGAGTTCTGCCAGGACCACACTTCCGTTTTCTTTTTAAAGGAACAGCCATCCCGGCAGCAGGACCCAAGCAGGACGCCTTTTCTTGTATTTCTTTGTAATTTTTCTCTTCTTTGATTTATTTGTTTTATTTTCTGTGTATGAATGTTTTGCCTGAATGTATATCTATCTGTGCACCACGTGCATGCCTGATGCCCATGGGAGGCAGAAAAGGACATCGGATTCCTTGGAACCAGAGCTATGGATGGTTGTGAGTCGCCATGTAGGTGCTGGGAACTGAACCCAGTGTTCTTACCCACTGAGCCATCTCTCCAGCCCTCAGGGAACCTTTTCAATCACAAGAAGGAAAGAACCAAGCGAAACAGAGATAAGCACTGTCCTCTGTGCAGGACAGCAGAGTGGCTTCTGGGTTCTTCCTGATCCACAGCCCTCCCCAGCTTAGTGCCCAAATGGGTGGCACTGGTTGGTAGTGAGAGAATTGAGATGGCATCCTCCTCAGGGATCCTGAGCACTAAGAGCTCAGAAAAGCCTTCATTTCTGATGTCTCAAGGGTACCAGGCTCACACCCACCATGAGTGCGTCTTTCTAAGGTGGTGTTTCAGAGTGAAGGCTCCTGTGTGGTTGTCCAGGTTGGTCTGGGAAGAGCCTGACATGCCTGTTCCGTGCTGCACACAGACACGGCACACTGTGCTACCACACTGTCCAGCAACAGGACAGGAGCACCATCATCCCCCGTTGTACGCCCACTCTCCCTGGCACAGCTGTGTGACTATGGGAAGTCTCACTTCCTCTCTGGAAAGTAGGATTGCTACAGCACCCCCACCTTGATTCAGAGACCACGGTGATGGAATTGCAGGGCCAGGCTGTGGTACCTGTGGTCAACTCAATAAAGGACATGAGAGCTGTCTGTCCATATCTGTGTCCCCAGAGCCTGTGACTGTGTTGTCCTACAGCAGACAAGAGCCATTGCCAGGGTGACTGAGCTAAGGATCAGCCAGAATGTGCCATCTGGTAGGAGGGACAGGAAGGTCAGACTCAGAGGATGAAATACGGTCTTCCACAGGCAATTCTGATCATGGGTTCTCTCCTGCAGCCATCAGTAGCACCTCCCCATGCCCGACTTCAGCCTGGGGCCCTGGTCAATCTCAGAGTGTAAGTATTTTAAGCGCTCAGCCTGGCACTGCCCCTCAGTGCCCTGAAGTTGCCCCTCCATCCACTCTTCCCTCTCTTTTCCCATCCATCCATGTACCCAGTTACTCCATGCATCTTCTCATCCACATACCTGTGCATCCATCCACCCACCTATCCATCCATGCATCCATCCACCCACTCGTATTCAAATCTATCCATTTATGCATCATCCATGCATCTTCTTATTTCAGGTATCCATTTGTCTATCCATCTATCCAGTCACCCACCCAGACACCAATCCATACATTTACCCCTCTTCCTCCCCTCCTTCCCTCCCTCCCTCCCTCCCTCCCTCCCTCTCTCTCTCCCTCCCAAACACCTAACATCTGCTAGCAGCATTTCTTAGGGGACAATGTCTCAAGAGAGTACAGGGCTCTTCTCAGTATTGCAACCAGCTTTTTCTACATACAGGGTCCTTGCCTTCCAGACTTGGGATCTCAGAACTGAGCATGACCTCCTGACTGTGGGAGCTACACTGGGAGTCTCTTGTCTGTTTAGCCGCCCCCTGCTGTGTTCCCAGTGCTCAGAGTGACTTCCGGCACACAGTAGGGCTCAGTGTCTGTGACATGATTATACATTTGGTCTCTCCTTCCACCAGCTGCACTCAAAGGCTTTGTACTGCCAGGAGGTTGTCAGGGCTCTAGAAGGCTGGAGCTCTGCTGGTGTCCTGGGGTGGCTGCTGCCTGGTGCACACACATAGCCATGTGATCAGAACACACTGGGGGGGTGGTGCTCAAGGTATGGAGCACCCTACTCCCCCTCTCTCCTGGACCAGGTGACTTGTAGTGTCCTGGCACCAGCCATGTGGAGGCTTCTGAGAATTCCTGTGCAAGTCCACAGGTTTAGAGCTACCGCTGCCCCATCATGCATCAGGGTCCAGCTGACTCGTTCAAGAGTCACACTGACTCAGGGAAGGAGAGATGACTCAGTGGTTAAGAGTGACGGCTGCCTTTTCAGAGGACCTGGGTTTGAGTCCTAGAACCCACACAGCAGCTTGCAACTGTCTTTAACTCCAGTTTCAGGGGATCCAACGCCCTCTTCTGGGTTCCACTGTGTGCATGTTGTGCACAGACACACATGAGGACAAAATATTTATACACACGAAAAAAACAAAAACAAGAACCACTGCCTTTCCTTGTGGTGGCACATGCCAACTGGCTGTGCAGGACCTGCCTCAGGCTGTGTGGGACTTGGGGGCCGGGCTGCTGCTCACAGGCATCTCTTCTATGTCTTTACTTTAGAGGCTGGAGCCTGGAGGCTGGAGGTCATGGTGTGGAGAAGCTGACTGTCCTGTGAGCTGTGGATTGGGATCTGCAGCAGGCTCATCCTCGACTACTGACTATGTCTGGCCATCTTTGGTTCCTTGCCTGTAGATGCATTCCTGGCCTCTGCCTACCTCTTTATACCCTTTCTGTGCCCTTGTCTCTGTGTCCAAATTTCTGGGGACACAGTCTTACTTGGCCAGGACCACCCTGGAACTTTGCTAACCTGTGGTGACTCTGTCTCTAGATGCAGTCACATTCTGAGGCTGCAGTGGGCTGGGGTGGCAGCACTGCCTCAGGACTTGAACTTGTGTTTCCTGATACCTGCTTCCATCTTCCATCACTGAGCCCTTGAGGCTCCTCCTCTTGGGCTTTCTGGGCCTTGTGAGCAGGGTTCAGGAAGCTTTGATTGTGCTCACTGATACATCCTCTACAACCCAGCATGTGCCTGGCACATAGTAGGGGCTCAACAGGTGCTTGTTGAACAAAGGCAAAGACTGATTCTCTATGTTCTCCACTCCTTAGTGCACCCCCATAGCAGGAGCATGGTGGCTTTGCCAGGTTGGGGCCAGGCCAGGGAGAGCAATCCGCAAATGCCTGGGAACTGGAGTCACTGTTGGGACCAGTGGTGAAGTTTCCTGTGACTCAGTAAGTCACTTTAACTAATGGAGACTTCCCAATCCCAGTGGAGTGGATGGCTCAACTATGCCGATTATTTCTGAGTTTTTCAAAAGTGACTCTTCAAAGAAGTCGGTCCCGGGGGGGCCGCTGACTCTCTCTAAAGGCTGACGCCGCTCTCTCAAGTAGCTCACGCTGGCCTTCAGACAAGAGTCAGTGGTGGTTTTCATAAATAACGTTTTTGTGTTATGAAAGTAGAATTTAGAAAATTTATAGAAGTAGAGGGAATGAAGAAAAAAATACTTTAGCCACAGGCAGCAGATTCCATAATATGCCATTGTGTCTCTTTCTGGTCATTTTTATATGTCTATTTTCATTTGATTATAAACAAATTTAAATGGGATTGGACTGTGTTTCCTCTGAACCACAGACTGTCTCTCAAGGATCTCATTTCCACTGGCATGCACGCTGCCTAGGGATGCATGCAGGTTGGGGATTGGGGGAGGGCTGGAGGCCAAGGCCTGGAAACTGGCTAAGGCCTGGGCTAGAGTGGAGGGACAGGTCACCTTGTCAGTGTGGGAACCGCTGGTACAGGGCAAGGCCCTCTGAGACCCTTGGCCTGAATGCTGGTGTACCCTGCATGGAGGTTCTCAGCCCAGGGAACTCAGGGCATCACAGTCAGGGCCTGGCCCGGATTCCCAGCCCATCTACAACTTGTGCTTCGCTAATTACGTGGCCTCCTGCAGCCTGGGTGGGAAAACTCAGGCCTTCCAACTGAGGGAGCAGCTCCAGGTCTGCTGGACCAGGCCTTGGTATTCTGGAGGGGAACTCACCCCTCCTGGTGGCTGGGCCTGTGGTGGCCACTGATGTCATTTCAGAGAAAGCACTGAAGAGATATTTTGTTTCTCAGGCCGTGTCTCTGAAATTGTCCTGTGTGTGTGTGTGTGTGTGTGTGTGTGTGTGTGTGTGTGCGCGCGCGCACACATGCGCGCGCACATACATACACACACACACACACACACACACACACACACACACACATACATATATATTTGCATTTTATCCAAAAGTAAACGTTCCAAACCCCAAACCGCTAGCTAATCCAGACTCACTGAAGGCCTCTTCCCTGGTAGGGCTGGCGCCAACTGGGAAAGACGGATCGCCTGGTTCAGTGCACCGCAGGGCCAGGGTGATGGGTGAGCGGCTACAGGGGGGACCCAACATTTTTAAGGGCCAGGAGTGGGAGGGTAAGCAGGAGGCATCTGGGGAGGACATTTATCTCATAGGAGCTGTGGCCAGCCAAGAATGCCACAGCAGGCCTTCCAAACTGTGTCTTCCAAGTGTGCAGGGGAGGCTCACCCTTGGCTGACATGCTGGGAACACAGAGGGTGTCGCTGGCATACTCACAGCCTGATCCACAGCAGGCTGGAGGGCAGCCACCGAGGAGGCTTGCCTTGTGGTTGGTGGCCCAGAGGGTAAACTGCTGCTTACAACAAGGAAGCCCCCTCCTCAGACCCACTGGAGGGCAGGGTGAGCCAGTACCTTACCTTCCAGCCCCTTTCTAGGTCCCTGCAAGTCTCCACAGGGGGACTGTGCTTCCTGGTAGATGGCTACACCGTGGCTGGCCACGAATTAGCTTGGAAGAGCAATGTTCTGTTGCCAGCTATCAAGATCTTGCTGTATGGTCAAGTTCAGGGCTAGTGGCATCCTACATTCCACTGTGTGGGGTTGATGATGGGTTAGGTGCATGGACCCACTTTGCAGACGGAGAAACTGAGACTCACAGAGGCCTAGAGCTGTACCAGGACAGCAGGGTTGGACTCAAGGATGGCTATCACCATCCTCTCTCCCACACCAAGCTATCCTGTGGTGGCTGAGTGTCTCTTACTCAAAAGATGCATATGTGTCTGAACCAGAGACCCTTGACTGTGAGTTTGGGTAAACACTGGATCTCTGCAGATGTCATCAGGTGAAGTCTTTTGGCTTCAGAGCAGGCCCTGAAACCTAGTGCCAGAGCGGGGAAGACAGACAGAAGAGACGAGAGACCACATTGAAGAGAGAGACAAGTTGGGATGGTGGAGCTGGAGTTGGGGGAAGAGCAGAGTCAGTTCTCTCCCAGGGGTTCATGCCATCTGTCCATTCAGCGACTATCTGAGGCCATGGTTCCTCAGTTTTGCCGCTATGAGTGGTCAGTCAGTGGAGGTCCTACTCCGTGCCTGCTGGGGTTCCCACACTCCACCATGGTACCCATCATTCCTGAGGGTACGTCTCTGCTCCCTGAGTCCCTAGCAGGGTCTGGGCACATGCATGTCACTCATGTAGACAGAATTTTCTCTGGTCCTGCCTTGCCCAGTGGTCCAGATGAATCTCTCCCACCCATGGTCCCACAGCCACTTATAAAATAATTACTCAGAGGCCTATATTAATTACAACTGTATGGCCTATGGCTCAGGCTTCTTGCTAGCTAGTGCTTACATTTGAATGAACCCATTTCTATGAATCTAGGTTTTGCCACATGGCCATGGTGTTACCTGCTCTCTCGCATCTTGCTTCTCCTGGTGGCAGTTTGCAGCATCTCCTCACTCCACCCTTCTTCGTCTCCATGTTCAGTTGGAATGTTCTGCCTAACCTTATTCTGCCTTGCCATTGGCCAAACAGCTTTATTTATCAACCAATGAGAGCAACACATATTCACAGCATACAGAAAGACATCCCACAGCACACTCATATTTTAATGTCCACACACTCCAGGAGTGATGTTTCAGCCCCCTGGAGACAAGATGTTACTTGTTCACTATGAAGCATTTGCTCAGTGCCCATGAAGGGTGATCCTGGTCCCAGGAATACGGCAGGGGCCAGACCGAAGTCCATTCATTTGTCTGTGAGGTTCCCTGAGGACAGGGGGACAATGAAAGAAAGGAAGGAAGGAGGGGACAAGGTAGAGGAAGGAAGAGGGGGAAGGGAGTGAAGGAAGGACAGAGAAAGGAAGAGGCAAGATGAAGGAAGATGGGAAGGGAGGAGGGGCAGGATGGAGGAGGGGCAGAACAGAGGCGGGAAGGGATTGCCAGGTGGTGAAGGGGTAATGCAGGGTCTGTGAAGGCTACGTGTGGTGAATTGGAGGGGATGGTTGTCAGTGTGTCACTCGTGGTATCCAAGAACAAGGCAGCTCCCTGATCCCCAGCTTTGTAACAGATAATGCAATGCAAAGACTTGTCCCAAGTCTAAGAGTTGACCTGCTCCAACTGGCCATTCTCAAAGGTTCTGTCACTGCGTGAGAGGGGGTGTTCTGGAAGACTCCTGGCTCCAGAGTCAGGCACCCATGCTCAGAACCGCCCGATGGAAGCTGGGGCTGAAGGGCCTCCTCTGCCCACTGGTCTCCAGTTATCTCGTGTATGATATCTCTTTCCATCCCTTTTGCCCAAGTTTCTCCGTCCCTGTCTCTTCAGGCCACAGGGGAAAGGCCATCTAACATGTCAAAGGCTACCACAGCAAGGGGCTGCCATACCAAGTCTGTTTAGGATGTAGTGGCAGGTCTACCGGACACAAGTAGAGTGGGTCTCCAGGGGAGGTGGTGGGGGTGCTTCAAAGCCAGAGTGCCTATGGCCTCTTGCTCTGGGTCCACTTTCTCCTTTCCTGCCCTCTCTGCTTGCCAGTTCATGCAGAGGTTCCCACAGGCAGTGCCCAGCTCTGAAGCCTCCCCGACTCCCGTCTGTCTTCCCTGGCCACTGAGCATGGCTTACCTAGGAAAGATGGTTTGGGTGAAGACCCAGAGTCCGTGTTCTTCCTGAGACATGGTGACAGGGTCACCGCACTTCCCAAGGCAGTGTTGGCCGTGACTATACCTACTTTGGGTGTTGGGGGATCAACGCTGGTACCTAACCAGGTGTGACCGTGGACTTACCCAATGTGTGTGGATTGCTACCACAGGTTTATATTTTTAACATTTACAACCAATAAACTCTGGCTCCAACATCAACATAAGAAAGGGCAGATGATAAATCCTCCCAGCAGTGAGGGATGGAGGCCAGCCCACAGGCTTGCTGTCCCGTTTACAAAGTTGCTGCCGCCAGAGGGACGCTGGACTGCCCAGCTTCAGAGCTGAGTGTCAGCAGTAGATCGAAAGGGAACACAGCTTGTTCAAACCAGACCTTGTGAGTAGTCTCTGGAGGGCTGTGGCCCTGTCAGTAAAGTGCTTTTATAGAAAGGCAGATGGAATATCTCAAAATCTATCTCAGCCTTCACCGTGATGTCAGAATGAGGCTGCTGTGACAGGATTTGGGGTCCTGGGCTGAGGGTTTGGAGAAAACTGAAAGCCAGTTGGTGCATTTAATGTTCAGCTCAGCTCACCAACCCCCCAATACACACACACACACACACACACACACACACACACACACACACACACACACACTGTCTCAGGGAATTCCTCAGGCCCGGGGAAGGCAGGAAGAGGAAGCCATTTGCTTACAGGGAGATGACATGCAGAAAACAATAGAGAAAGCCAGGGAACCCCAGAGGTGGCTCTGATAAGATTAATAAAACTGATAGACATCTAGCCAGACTGAGCAGGAAGAGGGAGGCCAGGCTTCTGTGATATCCGTGAGGTCAGCACTGACATCACTGCAGGCCTTACAGAGGCGTGAGAAAGTGACTGACTGCTTGGAAGGTGTGATGTACTAAAGTGACAGGAGAGAGAGAGGGAGAGAGAGAGAGGGAGAGAGAGAGAGGGAGAGAGAGGGAGGGAGGGAGAGCGAGCACTCCAACAGGCTGTCAGTGAAAGAAAATCCACATGTAGGTAGTACCCTCCCTCCACAGGACATTCCAGGCCCACATGACTTCACTGCACAGCCTGGTGGTACAATCCTGTTGTTCAGCATGAGGCAGTAAGATCACAAGTTCAAGGCCAGCCTATGAAACTTACTGAAATTCCATCTCAAAAACTAGAAAAAGTCTGTGGATGTCGCTCAGTGGTAGAGTTCTGGCCTAGCATGCACAAGGCAGGCTTCCATCCCCAGCACTGGAAAGAAAAAATAAAAGTCACTAACGTTTCCAGTAAATTGAGAGATAGGAACGTACCTACTTCACAGTCCATTTCACAGGGTCATTATTGTCCAGACACTGGCTTTAGTGTCTGGACAGAAATGATGAGAAAACTGTAGACAGCAGTCCCCACAGACACAGGACCCCAGGCAGAGCTTGAGGACACCAATCCAACAGCAAATAAAAGTGACGACCTGTCATGGCCAAGAGCTCTGTCCAAGGAACCTGAGGACCCAGAAACTCAGCCAATGGAAAGCTGCATGGTGGCACACACTTGTAGTCCCAGCATTTGGGGGTGGGGTCCACAGTGAGACCCCTCTTCCAGAAAACCAAGATCAGGATGTGGCTCACCTGGAAAGGTGCTTGTCCAGCGTGTTCAAGATTCTGACAAAGAAGCGGGGAGTGGGGGACGGGCAGAAAGCTGTGGAAGGAGGGAGGTGGAATCAGTGGTTGTCATCATTCACCTATATCAGCAGTCAGGAAGAGCAAATCACCATCAGTTCACTGCAGCAGCATAAACTTCCTGATACTAAAGAGATTTCCAGAAGTCTATAGACTTTCCCTTCTCTTTGAGAAACCATGGCGATTACAACACCCCCAGTATGGGGGAGATGCTTTGAGTGGCACACAGCTTCTGGGGGGATTAATAACTTGGAAACTTCCTCTACTGGGGAATTCTTCCAGATCTCTAACCAATTTGACACAATCTCTTCTAAGAAACACTTGAGGTGGGAACACCTTCCCGGAGGCTTCATGAAGCTAGAACTATTGCAATGTCAGAGTCGGAGAAGGAACATAGTAAAAAACCAGAAAGCTAGCTAGCAATAAACACGCTCAACTAACTCAAAAGTAGATCATCCCTCGAGGGTGCGTCCATGCTCCCTCCCCTTGTCCCTGCAGTCCTATGACAACACAGTGGCCCCAGCCAGAGCCAACCACCCTAGACATGCTGGAGGGGCCACATGTGGGCGGGCTCCTGCCGACAGCATGCATCAGCAGTGGCCATGTGAGAGAGATCTCAGAACTCCACATGTGGGCCTCTGATTCAGTCTACTCGATCACACTGGCCACATGTCAGGGCCCCAGGTTCAAGCTTGAGTTCCTTGAGGGAACCGTCCCTGAGCTCAAAGGCACTGACCTGCCAAGTCCTGCATGGTCTCAAAGCATGACCTTCAGTATTAGTTCCATCCACCCACTTTGTACGCAGACGCCACCCCCAGCCTGCAGGCTCTGTGCGACTCTCACCTAGCTTTGAAAACATTACTCAGAAAAGTGTTTCTTTCAAACAGGGCAGAAAGAACACACCACATGGCCCTGCGTGCCTTTCCTTCTACCACGAACCCACCCAGCCTGCAGCTCTTAGGAGCTCGAGCTGTGTTACTTTTCCCCTTTTTGCCTTTGATGCTGGGGACCTCAGTAGACCAGCAAGCCGCAATCAGGACCAGGAATGTGCTCAGAGACCATTAGGGGAGACAACCAGAGAAGTCCCAAGGAACTCAAAATGTATGAGCTGGAAAACACTCTATGAAAGGCCCTTTCAGGCCGTTCCTTTGGGAGTTTGCTTTTGGATTAAAAGGGTTTATTCAGGTCTTCACAAATAGCTGAGCTGGGCAACCCTTCCGTCATGATGGATTGCAGAGTGGAGACTGGCATGCTTTGACCGGGGATACCAGGATGAAGGGCACATAACCAGGTGACAGCCTTTCAAAGGACAGAGAGGCTCAAAACATCCTTAAAAACGTGGGCAGGTCCCATAAAAGCCTAGGTGTTGAAGGTGTGGATGGAACGCAGCCTTGGGCTTCCCTCCCCACTTCCTTACTTGGGGAAGAAAAATGACAGAAATGTCTTTCTTATATTTCCTTCACTCCTAGCCAGACGAGTGTAACCCCCACCCTCCCTTCTCCCCCAGGTTCTACAAAGATAACACTCTGGCAGCCTGGTGGAGTGTGACTGGAGAAGCACCAGTAGTCAGGGGCCACAGGGTGTGCTCAGGCCACAGTTTTGCTCTGGGCTCCTTGCGCTTGAAATCAGCTTCTTCTCTGCCTTGGTTTAGAAGCTGAGTCCCCCGGCCCTCTGGCCAGCACTCTTTCTTCACATGTTATTTCCTGATTCCGATGGGCAAGTTCTGATGGACAGGGGCCTTAGGGTCTTGGTCAGTGGACCCCAGCTCCTCCCATGCTGGCTTCAGATGAGAAGATGGAGCTCCATGGGCTGGGCAATGTGCAGGGCCGCATCCCAGTGCCAGCAGAACCTCTGAGGAGTTTGACCCCAGATGCACCTTGGCTGTGGCCAGCTGGCCAAGTTGCCCTCTGTTTCCCTCCATTTTTAATCCTTTAATGGGTATGCGCCCACCCTGTCCTAGTGCTCATTAACACATATTTAAATAATTATGGAAAAATCCGCACTTTATGCTGCCTCAAGCACTCTGACCCCCAGCTTTCTGCAGCTGGTCTTAGGGTGTTCCAAATATTTGGCACCTTTTAATCCCTGCTCTGAAAGTGCCTCTCTCTGTGCTGTGGTCTCAGTGGCCTGGGCTGCACACCTGCCTCAGTGCAGGCTCCCAAGAGCTCCAAACACTCGCTTGTTCTTTCTCTCCGCCTCCTCCCCGCTTCCTGGCTGAACTCGAGAGCAGGGATGAATGCACTATTGAGAAGCCCCTGGCTGGCTGCCCTGCACGGTCAGGGCTCCTCCAGGTTGGCAGAGTTTTTCCAGCTTACACCAAGGTTGGGTGGAGGGGCCCAGAGGTCCCACTGGCCGGCACAACTGAGGTGGTTGGCTGGAAGGTAGTGTGCCTGCGTATGCACTTATATATGTGCATACAGACGGATGTGTACACATATGCACACATGCACAGACAGATCTGTATGTGTGCATGCTCACACATGTCTATAATACATATATACTCACTTATGTGTCTATTGCACATGTATATTGGCACAGATAGACACATGCCTATCACATATCCATACACAGATATATACACACATGCTAAATTACCTGTAGTATACACACTTGTATATACATATCCATACATACTTGCACACATCTGTGCATGTGCATATGTATGAATTAATATATATAGAATAACACAAATCTACATATGGTGGAAGCTGCATGCCATTCACTGACTCTGTTCAAAGCTGTCTTTTGTTGAAACAGCTGCCTCAGATGCTCATCCTGGCCTTAGTGGGGGCTTCTGCTATTGACATTTTACCTGACAGGGGTTGGGAGGTTCAGTGGATAAGAGCATTTGTTGTGCAAGCATGATGACCTGAGTTCAAATCCTCAGCCCAAGCGTCAGAAGCCAGGTGTGGTTTCCAGTGATGTAAACTCCGGGACAATGGAGACAGGAGGATTGCTTTCTGCCAGCCAAGCTTCAAGTTCAGGAAGAGACAGTGTCTTAAGAGAATAAGGTGAGAATGACATGGCCCCTGACATCCTCTCATGGCTTCTGCCCATACACCCATGCACACACACATGTATACCATACACACATGCGTGTGTATACACACACATGGACAAATAAACTAGTTTTAAAAAGAGAATTTACCTGTTGATTTTAGAGATATGCAATACTAAAAATTTTTTGTGACTATAGTGGATGAGTCTAAACTTGTGAAGACCTGAGTGCCAAAGAGAACAATGTGAACACAGCCTGCTGAGTGTTCTGGAAATATGCCTTATATATTGTGATTATTTAATTCAACACATTTTTTTTTTACAAGAATTCAATTAGCCTTGAGACAGGCATTTTACTGTAAAATTGAACCTGATGCTTTCCTTAAGATCATTGAAATATGTATCAAATATGCAATTATGTCAAAAAGTTAGTCTATAACAATTATTTAGTGAGTTGGGTGTCTCAGCCAGTGAACTATGAAACACTGTCTGGACTCAAGTCTGCATGAGGCACCTTCCTTCTAGTTTGTGACCTCAGTCATGTATTCAAGTCTTCTGACACTCTTTTGCAAAATGACAGCCACACTGTCTGTTCTTCAGGCTTGTTGTCACAGCTGTTATTATCTCCTTGGCCTCTCCATGCATCTCTCCATGCATCCCTTCATGCATCTCTCCATGCATGCAGTCATGTATTCATTCACCTGTTGAACCACCTGTCCCTCCATCATCGATTCATTGGCTCACACATGGAGCTACCCATCTGTTTGTTCACCAACCATCTGTTCACCCATCCATCCATCCATCCACCCATCCATCCATCCTCCCATCCATCTATTCATCCATCCACCCACCAATTCCATCCATCCATCTCATCCATCCATCCATCCATCCACCCACCAATTCATCCATCCATCCATCCATCCATCCATCCATCCATCCATCCACTCATTCATTCATCTAGTCACTTACCATCCATTCATCTGAACTCTGTCTTATTCCAACCAAGACTAGAACTTAAGAAAATTCATAGACCCAAACCCAGAAAGCCCCCATGCAAGCAGAGCTGGCTTCTCCACACTCCCCCTGATTAACAGAGATCCTGGTTCACACACACTTGGTAGAGCTTCATTTTAAAACACACACACTTGGCAGCCCCACCTCCTGGGTAGCAGTGGCTGGTCAATGGAGCTCCCATGATGCACTTTGAACACTCAGAACATGCCAGGCCCCTGTGCTGCTGTTAGTCCCTGGGGCCTGTGGTCATATTGGAGAGGGCAGAGTTCAGAAGCCTGGCAGGTAGAGGACCAACCCACTGCTGCCCTCATGGAGCCTGAGGACCAGGCTACCAGACTGTCATGTGACAGGAAAAAACAGCACATGGCTCTGAGGCCACCGGGGCACCAGATCTGGGATGCATTTTGTGGCTGATGACCCCAGACTTGGGTCTGTGTGGCCTATCTGCAGGTGTGGATGCCTGAGCTTCTCTGAGCATAAAGGTGGAACTCCTGCCTAGGGAAGCCAGGCTAAAGGGCCCGTTAATCTACACCCATCCTTTCTTGAGGGAAGGATCTAGAAACGGGACCTATGGTGGGACGTGGATTTGTATTTTCTAGTGGACGTCCCTTGGTGAAAAATATATTAGCCACTTTTTCTGTTGCTGTGATAAAACACCATGACCAAGGCAACTTACAGAAGGAAGGGTTATTTGGACTGGGAGGTGGCTGAATGGTGGCTGGAGCTGAAGGCTTACATCTTGAACCAAAAGCAGAGAGAACAAACAAGAAATAGGGTATGGCTTTGAAACCTCAAAGCCTACCCTAGTGATATACTTCCTCCAGCAAGGCTATGCCCCCTAAACCTCCCCAAACAGCACCACCAACTGGGGGCCAAGTATTAAAATGCCTGAGACTGTCGGGAACATTCTCATCCAAACCACCACAAACACCTAAGTAAAGTCTCCCATATTACGGAACCACCCCGAGGTAATACTGAATCAGCAAGTGTGGATAACAAGCCTTGGGCATGTTTTTGGGACACAGCCAGGTAGGACTGCAGAAGGCGGCTGAGGTTGGAGCCAGGAGCTCCAGCCAGGTAGCTAGATGGGACACGTGGTCTGTCTGTTCCTCTGGTCCTGGCAAAGTATGAGGGCTGCATGCTGGTCCTTTATGAAGCCTACAAGACCTGAGCAATGGAGGACACTGGCACACTTCTACACACAACAAGTATAACTCATGGTCCCCAAGGCATCAGTTGACAGCACAGCCTGAAGACAGCCTGGTCACCTAATGGGATTAATCCAGAGTTTATTTAATGAGCAAAAGAATGTATTTTTTTTTTCTTTTTTTGGTTTTTCGAGACAGGGTTTCCCTGTGTAGCTTTGCGCCTTTTCCTGGAACTCATTTGGGAGCCCAGGCTGGCCTAGAACTCACAGAGATCCGCCTGGCTCTGCCTCCCGAGTGCTGGGATTTAAGGCATACGCCACCACTGCCCGGCAAAAGAATGTATTTGGGGGTTAACTCACAACCACAGGAGATTTATTGTAGAGTCCAGGAAAGTTGAGCTATTCCCACGCTGATCTGCCTTGCCTAAGATCTCAGCATCCAAAACCATGAGGTAATGAAGAAAGAGAGAGGAAGAGAGAGAGAGGGAGGGAGGGAGGGAGAGAGAGAGAGAGAGAGAGAGAGAGAGAGAGAGAGAATGTGCATTCCAGATCTTAAGGGACCCCCAGTGGCCATGCCCAAGGGGCGTGTACCTCAAGGTCATACGCAGGTGTAACAGCTACCTGCTACCTCACTAGGGGCGGTGCTTCAGGGCATGGCTCAAATAGCCACCCACTACAGTCACCTGCCAAGACACTTCACCTTAAGTTCTGCTCTGTTCAGGAACCCTGGGATGTCTTAGTGATGACTGTCTTCTCCCATGTGCCTCAATGTGACCGCAGAGGAAGGACATATCACCCACTGTGTATATAGAGTAGCAGCTCAGAGCCTGTCCCCTCAGCTGGGTTCCCAAGTGTCTCCTCACGGCACAGAGTGTCAGAGGAAAGGGTCCATTGTGTTACCCTGCATGCCCAAGTCAGCTTGGGCTCTAATAACAGATGTCAACACCCCTACAAAGTGCTGTCGATGAAAGTGCCTCCCATTCTCCTCTGTGGGGCGCTAAACGCAGAGTGGCCCAGCCCCCACTCCATGATCAGGGCTTCTCAAAGCCCCAGAGCCCATCACCGTTCCTGACACACTGGCTTCTCAAGCTCCTTTCAGGACCTGGGACCAGGGTTCCAAGCAAGTGTCTGCAGTGAGTGACAAGTTCACAGAGCAAACTGACAGCTTCCTTGGTTCAAGAGATATGCTGCCTCTAGGTCACTCAGGTTCTGGAATTTTCTCCCTCTGCTGAAACCAGCCACATTAGTTCAGTCTCCACATTATCAAAGGACAGCAGTTAGCAGCCCTGAGGAAAGAAGTCGGTGGTGTTCCCAGGAAGCTTGAGTGCAGGGAATAGCAGGTCTCGGAATGAATTCTGATGGTTGAAAGGCTTAGGCCAGTGAACCCCACCCCCATGGTTTTGTTTTTTTTTGTGGTTTTTTTGGTTTGTTTGTTTCGTTTTGTTTGTTTGTTTGTTTTAGAGCCAGGGTTTCACTCAGTCCAAGCAGGCTTCAAATTTTATATATAGCCAAGGATGACCTTGAAATTCTCACCCTTCTGCCTCCACTTTGTTCCTCTCTCACGGCAGAGTGACCTATGACTTGGGACTCTGCACAGCTTTTGGAGGCTGGGCACACAGCACCAGCGTTTCTCTGGACCACCTTGGTGACAGACTGGTGACCACAGGGCCACCACACCCAAATGCTCTTGGGAGCCGAGGTGGGCAGGGGAGGCTGCTGGGAAGCTCAGCAGTGCAAGAGATAGAAGCCAACGGAGCAAAGGCCCTGGGGTCACTTGGCAGAGCCCCTGACCCTTAACAGGCATCTCCTTCCTTTACATGAACAGGAAGATGGAGCCCAGGGAGCAGTAGGTGCACAGACCTGGTGTTTTCCTAATTTTGGAAATCTCAGAAGAGCTGGTTGCTTTGTCAAGATGCTAAAAAAATTTTTTTTGGAAGGGCAGCAAGATAGGCTATTCATGAGCAGCAGGAAGCGGCTTTTGGGGTGCATGCGCTCCCGCTGTGCCCATAAACCTGTTTGAATGAGGTGATGAGGCCACAGGCTGGGATCTGGCTCACAGGGCCCAGCCTAGTTGTGCTACTGAGGTAACAGCCTGGCTTGGAAGCTTTGTTGTGCTTTCTTCTCCCTCCCCCCACCCCACCAATTAACGCCAGGTTGAAAGGTTGAAATTACACCCAGGTGTGGCCCAGTCCTGACCCTGCCAATCAGGGCCCTTTTATCCCTTGGGAGGTGGGGGCTTGGGGCAGTGGCTTCAGAGGCCAGAGCCTGGCTATCATGAAGCCAAGGGGAATGGAGAGGCACATCAAGTGCTGGACCACCTTGGTGACAGACTGGTGACCACAGGGCTACCACACCCAAAGGAGAGCCTTCAAAGCTGTGGGCCCCCACAGTCTGGAATGCTCTCGCTCCAGAACTCTGCATGGCTGACTTCTTCCTGTCCTGGTAAGGGCTCTGATGCCATCTGGTTGCAGAGGAACCATTCCCAGAAGAGTTGCCTTCCCCATGGCCCTGGGTTTGTTGAGATGTGTTCACTCTTTTCATAGTGTTTGTCCTTCTCAAACAAAGGATTTATTTTATTTTTAATGATTTGTCCTATGTGTGAGCACATGTATATGAATGCAGTACCCGAGGAGGCCAGAAGAGGGCATCATATCTCCTGGAGTTACAGGCAGTTGTGAGCCACCCGATGGAGGTGCCTGGAACTTGACCCAGGTCTGAGAGAGCATGCATACTCTTAACCACTGAGCCATTTGTGCAGGTTTCAAAACACGGTCACTTCCCCTTTGCATGGCTTTCTGTCTCCTGAATGGAGCTGTCACTGCAGAGTGTGGGGGCTGCCTATCACCGCTTCTGAACTCTGGATGGCACTACCAGGTATCCTCAAGCTCCTGCTGCATGGCATGACAGCCCAGAGAGCCACCGAGGCACTGATGACATTTGCCACAGCCGGAGTTGGCACTGGGTGATCTCACACACGTGTGTACATACACGTGTCTGCCTGTGTGTCCACCTCTCTCCTCACTCACCCATCTCAACAGTTTTTAGAATAGAGTATAATAAACCCCTTTCACAGATGGAGAAATGGGCTCAGAGTGGGTGTGTGAATAGTCAGTGTCACACAGCTGGGGATCTAGGTTTGGGGTCCAGGTGTCTTAGTTAGGCTTTCTATTGCTGTGAAGAGACACCATGATTATATAATATTTAACTGGGGCTGGCTTACAGTTCAGAGGTTTAGTCCATTGTTTTCATGGTGGGAAGCCTGGTGGCATGCAGGCAGATGTGGTGCTGGAGAGGAGCCCAGAGTTCTACCTTTGGATCTGCAGACAGCAGGGAGAGAGAGACACTGGGCCTGGCTTGAGCCCTCAACCTCAGGTCCCACCCCCAGAGACACAATCCCCCCCCCACAAGACCACACCTCCTAATTGTATCACTCCTGTGGGGCCCATTTTCCTTCAAAGCACCACACCAGGGGTCCCCCTCAGGTAGCAGTACCTCATCAGTTATGCAGGCCCATGTTGCTGATGGGACTGGTGTCCTTGGAAAGCCTGGTTCTCACCTGTTGGCAGTGTCTCACCTGACACTGGGCATTTTCCAGAAGGAAGTGCCAGACAAGATGTATTGTGTCAGAAGTGTGGGCACATATCTGGCCAGTGTTTAGAACTTCCTTTACAATCCTGAGCATGCTTGCACACACAGAACACACTCGTTTGTGTATATCCATATATGTACATATGCATACCTGCACATGCCACACTGATTACACAATACACATGCCCCCACTTCTGAGCAGAGGACTAGGGCCCAGCTCTGACCCTGACACATGTGAATTGGCCTGGAGACTCTTGTGTCCTCCCTGGCCATGTGCTCTTCTTGTGTTGGTGGTCAGACCTGAAGCTGGGGCCTGAGGGACAGAAATAGCTCCTGGAGGACCGCGGGGCTGAGATGCTGGGTGTTCTCTGCTGAGTATGCGCCAATAAGCTCTCTGGATTTGAAGATGGGTCCTGATCTCATGGCTGTGGGGTGAGGAGGAAGGAGAAGGCTTTGCTTTCTTCTTTCCGGCAAGCCTTGGAAGAGGAGGCAGGCCCCACAATGCCTATCTCTGTTCTCAGCAGCGTGGCTATTCCTGGGGTGCTTGGAGGACTAGCTAGTTGGCTGAGGGTTCACATGTGTGTGCCCAAGGCACAGGGATCATCCTCACTGTTAAAAGACCTGGCTGTCAGCTAGACAGTTTTGATGTGGCAAAGACTGGAGCCTCACGCTTTCTGCCAGGTCAGAGCTGAGACTTGGGAGACTTGGTGTATTCTACTTGTCACACAGGGTGTTGAGACCAAAGGAGCTTGAGGTCACATGGGGTTTGGACACTTGAGCTTGAAGGGCAAAGAGTCAGGTGCTCCAGCTCTGCAGTGGTGGCTGGGGGGAGCTTTCTCACCTTGGAGGTCGAGACAGGGATTAGAGAGAATCTCAGTCAACAAAGTCACAAAGCCGGTGGTAGCTACCTGAGGTCACTCCAGTGCTTGCTATACACCTGCCTCAAAGACAGCCTGAAGTCTGCTCTGCTCTGAAGTCCCTTCGTCTGAGTCCTGTGCACTCCAGTGACCAAGGGTAGCACCAGGATTTGGAGAATTGATTAAGTAAACGTTCCTGTTTCCAGTTGCTTCATGTCCTAACCTCTCTGTGTCTTTGGGCTTTGGAAACGAGAGAGATAGTTCTTGCTTTCTGTGAAAATGTGGGAGGCTATGTGTCCACCTGTGGCTTTTTGTCATAAATGTCATCTGTGTCTTCTGTGAGCTGCCCCATCCCCATCCTCCTTGGTAACTGTGGGTGTATTCACCTCCACTGATGGTGCTGAACCATCACCAAACTACTTCCAAGTAGCCAACACTAACCCAGGCTTCCTCCTGTTTGGGGGCAATCACAGCTAGCTGCAGTGGACTCTATGCTGGGGCCGGGAAGATTGTTGGCTTTGCTTTAGGGAAGCTGGTTGTGTTTCTGGGTGGAGATCATGGATGCTGAGGTGTGAACGTATTGCAGTAGTTTGATGGCCTGTGGCGGGCTGTGTCTGGGGGTCAAACTGGGGGTATCTGAAGAGTCTGTCTGGACGCTTCTGCCAGGGATAGATGAGGGACCCAGGGTGTAATTGCAAGCTAGTGCATTCCTCGTCAGCACGGCGGTGAGCCCTGCAGGAGAGCTGCCAGCCCCAGCAGTGAACAAATCCAGGGCAATTTGGCCAGTGGGTGGTCTCCTCATCACCCGCAATCAGACATGAGCAAACCCTGCTCTGAGACACTGCCGCAGTGACGCAGCTGCTGAACGGGCTCAGGCCTGGGATTCTCATCCGCCCCAACAGCTTCAGGAACCACTCAGAGAGCCTCATCTGGGCCTCCGGGTGGGGCTTCTGAGATGCTTCAGGATGTCTTTGCAACAGGTTGAGATGCAGCCACCATGCTGTGTTAGCTCTAGAACAGAGTGAGGAACACTCTTCCCCAAAAATCAGCCCACAGGCCATGGGAATGAGAGAATTTTTTTCATTCATCCTTTTGGTTATTTTTTCTCTGTCAGATAAACCCACCATCCCCATCCCCTGCCTTCTCCATGTGTCAAGATCGACCACAGATGTCACTTTGACCCCTTTACCTATTGGGTTGTGGGGCAGCATCTTTGTGTCCTTGGCAGTGTTGGAACCGGGGCTCTGTGGTCCTTCTGCCTGTCTCTACAGAGAGGCTGGGTGGATATCGTTAGTTCAGGGGCAGAGCTGTGAACTCACAGGTGGCAGTGGAGGGGAGGTGGTAAAGGCAGCCTGCCACGGGCACACAGTGGGCACTCTTCTAAGTGCTTCATGGTGTCCTGCCTGTCACTAGGTAGTAAGAGCATCCAGGGCCTCTGGGAGGCAAGCGCTTTCTCTCTGTCTCCCTGTCTCTCTGTCTCTCTGTCTCTCTCTGTCTCTGTCTCTCGGTCTCTGTCTCTGTCTCTCTGTCTCTGTCTCTCTGTCTCTCTGTCTCTCTCTCTCTCTGTCTCTCTCTCTGTGGGTGAGAGAGAGGGGGGCACAATGAGCAGTCTGTGGACTAGCCAGGGAGTAGCAAGGCCTCTGCCTCTGAGGCTCTCAGTCGCTTCCTGCCTTTTCAACTCTGGGTGGCTCCAGGTGACCCTTGGTTTGTAGACAGGTCACTGGGGCCTCTGCCTTTGTCTTCACACAGCATCCTCTTCACATGTCTTCAGGTCTTGGAATATCATTTTCCTGAGGGTTCAGGGAACTGGCATTGTCCTCACTCACTCAGCAGAGTGTATTGAGCAACTCTGTTGACGGCTGTCTCTGAGGAAAGAACTTTCAAAAGAAGGGAGGCCTGGAGCGGACCGCCTCTGAGGGAGGTGTGCCACAGTGAGGGGAGCAGCAGGGATGTAGGTCCTAAGGAAGGAGCAACACGGTACTTTGGAGGCTCAGTATAGGGCAATGTGCCTGGCGCTGGGTTTTCCATCTTGTGGGGTCAGGCTTTTTAATACTGACTCGTCAAAAAAACTTCGTGTTGGCTTGACCAAGAGACAGAGTCACTCAGTGTTGACCCAATCAACTTGAAGATTAGAGACAGATTGAAATCCATGAAGATGGCTACTGTACCCATGAAGGACCACAGCGTCTTCTTACAAATACAAGGTATTTATGGAGGGAAAATAAAGTCATAGTACACAGAAATGGAAATGATGATGGCATTATATACTAATTTTATGTCTGTCTGTATGTACAGGTATATATACATATGGCACAATTTTTTTTTTCTGGCTTGCTGGTGGTGCATTTCCAAACACTGGGATGGGAATCTCACACCCAGGAACCAGCAGCCGCCAGCCACATGCCAGCACGTAGCCATGAGAATGAGGAAGCCAGGCTCCCAGCCTTCCTCTTGACTCTATGGCCTAGGCACACAGGAGCTGGAGGGAGGTCCCAGCCAGTGGTGTGGGTGGGCGGTTTGGAGACAGAGGAAGTCTGCAGCAGACAGCGAAGTGACCCCTGGAGACACCATCTAGACAACCCTGCCCCCATAATGAAGGACTGAGGTGGCTGCGGAAGGCCACTCTGCCAATCAGGGAATGATGGACAGCACAGCACGGCCTTAGCGTGTATCTGGCAGGTTAGAGTTCACAGATAATTACACACCCAGGGAGGGAAGGGGAGCCATGATGCATCCAAGGCTGGGAAGATCTTGCACGCACTTCATGCTGCGGACCATGACAGTCCCCCCCAGCATGCAAGGGTGGGTGTGAAAACAAAGCCCAGGGGAACTATCTTTCCAGAGCAAAGACATCGAAAGGAAACAAACTCCAGTTCCTGGGATTATGTAAGCGCCTTTGTCCTGGTTCTGATGGACACAGCAGGTCCGAAAAACCTATCTCATGTGGCACTAAAGAATGTCCCTTTCTGCTGGTCTAAATGACCCATGTTGAAGGTCGGTCTCCCCCTCAGCTGGCCACATGCCAGTCATGCCTGTGCATACCTGCAAAGGCACACCCAGCCCCAAGCCCTACCAGCCCCAAGCTTCTCTCCATTCTATCAGTCAGATTGGCAGCCATTGTATGCACTGAGGTGCTCCAGGGTCATGTCATACTTTTTAAAAATATATGTATATAACATTTATTAGTATGTATGTAGCTCTTTTTAAAAAAAATGATATTTATTCACAGGTCCTTTGAATGCTATCCTTTTTTTTTTTCAAGGTCTGATCATTTATTACTGTTGAAGACTCGCATTTTTTTTCACTGCTGAGGACCGAACCCAGTGCCTTGCGCTTGCTAGGCAAGCACTCTACCACTGAGCTAAATCCCCAACCGTATGTATCTCTTATTACAGATGGTTATAAGCCACTATGTGGTTGCTGGGAATTGAACTCGGGACCTCTGGAAGAGCAGCCAATGCTCTTAACCTCTGAGCCGTCTCTCCAGCTCCCGTCATGTCATACTTAATGAGAATACTCAGAGTCCAGGGTCTTTCTTCAATCACTGGACCATCTGCTCCATGGGGGATCCAGAGACCTGGGACCATCCAGGGGCCTGGAAAATGAGTCCTTGAGTCTTTCTTACTTCAGAACACATTCCTGGATTCTGGCTCCAGCCTCTTGGGAGTGCATGTACCTGCGTGAGAGACGGTTGTTGTCAAGGCTGGTGCCTGCTGCTGCATCCTCATGTAGATGCGGTGATGGGGCGAGTGGGTTTCCAGACACACCCAACACTGTCAGAGGGCAGTCAGTCCTCCCCAAAGCCCAGCATCTGTGATGCACAGTCCATACCCACCCAGCTTCTTTCAAACCAGCTCAGCACTGGCAGGAACCAGGGAACCACACACCAGAGTTGCAGCCATCCTGAGACCGCGCAGTCCTGGCTACCTGTTCACACAGGCCTCAGGGCAGCAGGCTGAGCCTGAGACTCTTTCTGAAGGCTGAGGGTGTACCTGTGTTCCTACCGCCTTGTGGAAAGTGAGCTTAAACAAGATTCCCCTCTTCACAGAGATACGGTGTCCATGCAAGAGGACAGATGCACTCAGGGCTGCTGTGGCTTGCGGCAGGACGGGAGGCAGCAGGACACTCTTGGCTTTCTGCTGTTTCAGGGTCTGCTTTGGATCAGTGTTGACTAGAAGCTATTCAGGTATTTTTCTGTAGGGTCTCTCTAGGGCCTGTCATGGAGCCTAAAGCATCAACAAGGCCCACTGGAAGTGCCCTTTGAGTGCTGCAGAGGAACATCACCAATGAAGAAACACTGGAACAGGGCTGTGAAGATTCCTGAACTTGCCTGGTGGATACTAGGATGTTGGGAGGCGTAGGGAGGGGCTTCTACAGGGAGATGGACATGGAGGACGCCAATGCCAGCCTCAGCCGAGAACAACCTTCCTCCTTGTAGCCCACCTCTGTGAGGCTGGAAGACTCCCATCAGCTCCGGCTCAGAACCATATGCGGGCTTGTTCCTGTACCATCTCTGAGATTGTTTTATCCTCACAAAGCAGTCAGAGTGATGGGGCATATGGGTGGCAGGCAGTGCTGAGTGTGTCTCTATCCCTGTACCCTCTGCTCCAAAGGCATGGAACCCAGCTCTGCTCCTCACTTAGCTGACATTTAGAGAGGCTAGTGTTCCTCCATCCACTCACCCACAGGTACTCATGAAGGCTGTGTCTGTCAGTTTGGGCTCCGTAATAAAGAACCACTGCCTCCAGGCTTGAACAGCAGCCTTATTTTCTCACATCAAGGCCAAGGCTGCAGGGATGGCCTTCAGAGACCTCTCTATGTGGTTTGCAGAAACTTTCCCCTTCCCGTGTTCTTATGAGTTCATCCTTGAAATGATTGACAGTTCAATTGGGTCAGGATCTCTCCCATGACTTCAGTGAACCCAGGCACCCTTCAAGGGGCCCATCTCCAAACACAGCCATGTAATGAGGTCCCAGGGCCAGAGCTTCACCCCGGGGATTTGAGGAGTCCTTTTGTTCACAATGAGCACCCTGGGATTGTGTAGGTCAAGTCTGGCTGGCAGCAGGAGACAGTCTATTGTACTAGTCAGTGAGACAGATGAGCTGTGAATAAATCTTAAAAAAAAAAAAAAAAGAAGAACATCTGTCTCCTCATGCAGCTACAGAGCCATCAGTCTTGGTTCCTCATTTGTTTGTTTCTGGGTTTTTTGTTGTTGTTTTGTTTGTTTTTCGAGACAGGGTTTCTCTGTGTAGCTTTGCGCCTTTCCTGGATCTCGCTCTGTAGACCAGGCTAGCCTTGAACTCACAGAGATCCGCCTTGCTCTGCCTCCCAAGTGCTGGGATTAAAGGCGTGCGCCACCACCGCCCGGTTTGGTTCCTCATTAATATTCACCTAGCCCATTTGCATTTAGCAACCATGATGCTGCCAGTCCTGACACTCATGACAAAGGACTCCTCTGCCTGCTTTCATAGCCATGCCCAGGACTGGCTTTGTGCCTGAGTGTGCTGGGCACCCTCCTGTCCCATCTTGTGTGTGTGTGTGGGCGGGGAGTAAGGGGGTGGTGATGGGCTTCTGGTGGACAGCAGCAGGTCCTGAAATGGAGAAGCCACCCTATGGAGGGCAGGGGAGGGGGCCCTCACCCTAGACTGGCTGTGGTAGAAGTGACTAACACCTGGCTTCAGGCAAACATCTGGACTGAGTCCACAGAGGTGAGCTGCTGGAGGATGCCCAGGAGAAGTTACAGCCAGGCAGGAGTTACGGCCAGCAGAGGGGGCAACTTGAGTCCAGTCTGAACTCCTCTTGTTGACACAAGAGGCAGGTGAAGGTAACATGCAGAAGTGACAGGAGGGTCACCTGTGATGCTCTAAGGGCCAGCATGGGGACTTGGCTTTCCCTTTTACTGTTGCTATTAGTAATTAGAAGTCCCTTCCCACCAGGCGGTGGTGGCACATGCCTTTAATCCCAGCACTTGGGAGGTAGAGCCAAGCAGATCTCTGTGAGTTTGAGGCCAGCCTGGTCTACTGAGTGAGATCCAGGACAGGCATCAAAACTACACAAAGAAACCCTGTCTTGAAAAAAAAAAGTCTCTTCCCCTGTGTAACAGGAGCCAGTAAGGGGCTTGCCATGCAAGCCTGAAGACCTACATTCAGATCTCCAGCACTTGTGTAAAAATCTGGGTGTCACACGTGCCTGTAACCCTAGCCCTGTAAGGTGCAGACAGGTGGAGCCACAGAGCTTGCTCTCTCCCTGGCAGCCTAGCTGAAATGGCAAGCTCAAGGTCCGGGGGAGAGACCCTGTCCCAAAAACCAAGCTGGAGAGTAGTAGAGGAAGGCACCCAATGTTAACTTCTGGCCTCCACACCAGTACCGTGTGAACACATGGATGAACACACACCCACATACATGTTTGCATACATGCATACACCGTACACAAAACCATTTTTTTCTTTTTTAAAGAAATAAAGAAGTTCTCTAGTTGTTCTGACCCAAGAAGAGCAGTGGTGAGCGACAAAAGCCTGGCTGTCGTATCACCTCGGGGAACTCATCACTAACCTCCAAAGAGCTCCCTACGCATCCCCTGTCTAGCCATAAGGCAGGGTGCTGGGCTGTGGAGGCGCCCCAGCTGGATGGTATTACCGCGGTTACTGTAATAGAGAACAGGATTCGCTGACAAATTTGATGCTTTCTCCTATGGCTGCCGTGAACTTGACAAAGTGTGGGGCAAACCGCAAGCCGTCAGTATCCCAGCAAAACAAAAACAGGCTGGCAACAGAAGAGGCCGTGGTGCAGTGGTGCGCAGGGTCAGCGTCAGCACTGTGGTTCTGGGCAGAGTTTGCTGCGACAGGAGAAATGGCATACACCGAGGGGCTGGCTGGCGGGGTAGGCTCAGGTCAAACCTGGTGTGGGGTGGGTGCATCTGTGACTGCTGGGGTAGGCTTGGTTCCCCATCTCCTCCCAGTCATGACTGGCAGGCATAGAGCTCCATGCCTGGCTTTTGGCCCCCAACCAGGGCGGGACATCCACACAATGGGCCATGAGAACTCTGGGGTCCTTGGAGTGGCATTTGTTGGTGCTGGTGCCCAGAGGAGAGCTGGTTTCCTGAGCAGGGAAGTCCTAGGGCCAGCACAGATGTTCACATCTGTTAGGAAAGCCATTAGTGACCCTCCTGGATTAATTGCCATGCGTCCTGAGGGCTTCCAGCAGGTCAGCGTTGTTCAGGAGTATGCTCTGCAGTTGTGAAGGAGGTGAGCTGGTTAAACCTCAGCAAACTGCTAGGTCATGCCCAGCTAGAAACAGGCAGTCCATACCCAAGAAGCGGCAGGGGCAGCCAGAGACAGAGGGATGGCAAGAGGCCTTTTCCAGGTTGCCTGGCTCTGTGGGAGAGCTTCCGTGTAGGATTCGGATGTCTCATCAACATGGCTGGTGTGCCTCCTGTGCTCAGTTTTCTTCTGCATGGGAGAGTATTGGGCTGGTGCGGGTCCCCAAAACACCCCTACACTGGCACATGACCAAGTGTAGGAAACCCTCAGCACACAGTGACCTACAGTCTCAGAGTCCCCAGCTAAGTCCCAGTTCACAGGAACTCAGCTGAAAGCTTGGTCATCTCAGCAAGCCCCTCCAGACAAGGGTATGGCCTGCCCACCTGGGGCGGGGGGGGTGGGACATCAGGTTATCATCTCTCATGGCCTTCCAATTTAGGGCCATGAGCCACATAAAACTGGTTGCTCTGGGGCTGGAGCACCCTCTCAGAGAGACCCTCCAGCACCCCCTTGTGTGTGGGAGGAACAATGACAATGTCAACATGGCCACTGTATTCCATCCACCAAGGTCACCAATGGGGCCTCAGTGCTGGCCTATGAAGGAAAAGTCCAGGGCAAGAATTTCACCTTTCCTTTTCCTTTCTGTTTTCCTGTTCTTTTCTAGGTATGGCTAGTGATCCACCCCGACTCGTTTTGCTAGTTCGGACCTTCCTACCAATTTACACCCATACCTCTCCTGCCCAGTTGGCTTTCTGAGGTTGGGTCTGGTAATGGCTATTCTGCTTGGCTTGGAGTGTCCCTGGGGATCCATGCCACTGACGTTCGACTCAGGAAACTCTATGAAGTCTAGGTCTGTGGCACAACCTCTGGTGCCACATTTTGAGAATACTATTGCCACCAAGGTTATCCAAAGATTTGCCTCACAGTGGCCATCAAATCTGGAGTCCCAGGTAAAACCAAAAGGCCAGGGCACCTGAAACCAGGGATGAGATCTGCCAGCGGCTCCTGGGCCTTCTTTCTCCGTCTGTACATTCCAGTTTGAGAGACACTTTCTCAGACTCTTTCTTCTCGCTCCTCAGCTGGTGGCCCAGGGCTGTCAGCATCATCCTACTAAAGCCTGACGCCCCTCAGGCAGCTAACGTGATGTCTAAGAGGAGGAAATGAGCCTGGGATGTGGGCTGATAGGAATCTCACTGTCTCCTCGGGGGACTCGGATCACTCGGCACTGAAAAGATGACTGTGGTGGGTGCTGGGGAGGAGGGACAGTCCCTTGGGGGGGAGCTTCTGCGAGGAGAGTGTTATAAGGGGAGTGCAGAGGGAACCCCCAGGGAAAACCTGTCAGTCTTCGGTGTCCCAGAGAGAAAGCTGGTGTCCCAACGTGAGTCTTTTACTGTGAATCCGAGTCACAAAGGCTGTCCCCGGGGTCTTGGGGGCTACCTTCCCAGCTGGGCTTTTCCTGTGACTGACTGCAAGCCTGGCCTCAGCTTGTAAGGGGACATGTTAAAGAGTCACATGTCAAACAGGCCCTAGAGCCTCCTGAGAACTTGCCCCATGCTCACGAGAGCCTCCCTCCAGTGGGGAAGGCATCTGCACAATTGTGCTGGGTGATGGGCACACATCAGCCATCTCTACCCTGCTGGGTAACTGGAATTCTTGGCCTATTTTTTTCCTGCTTGTTTGTTTGTTTCTCTAAATTCTGCCTTTGGGGTTTCTTATGGTTCATGATTAGAATAATAACACATTAACTAGTTTTGGAAACAGGATCTTACTATGGAGCCCACGCTAGCTTGGAATTCAACATGTAGTCCAGTCTAGCTTTGAACTTCCAACCGTTCTTTGGCTTCAACCTCCCAAGACCTGGGACGGCAGGCATATGCCACCACACAGGGCTTGTTAACTTTTTTCCAGAGGATTTCTGTGTTCATTGTCTCACTTCATGCCCACGGCTCCTGAGTGGGGGCTTCGGATTAGTGGTACATTACAGAAGAGGGTACAATCTCAGAGAGGTGTCGTGAGCTGCCTAGGGCCACCCAGATGGTTAAGGATAGAGTGGGAACTTGGCTTTTGCAGTTCCCATCCAGGTGGAGCTTTACAGCAAACACAGACATCTCTGTGAACGAGCAGCTTCCGCCTCACACCACCAGATGCATGAACGGGTCACTGACTTATTTAACCACTTATTTATTCACTATGAAACAGGGCCAGGACACCAAAAACTGACAGGTTCTCCCTGGGGGCTCCCTCTGTGCCACCCTTGTAACACCCTCATCTCAGAAGCCCCCAGGAAGGGATGTTGAGGCAGCCAAGGTTGGTGCTGGGAGTGCCATGCCCAGTTGGATGGCAAGTTTTAGAGCTAACGTGCTGACCATCATCTGTAGGAATGCCTTCCTATGGCACATGTCTGTGGGGATTCATGTCCTCAGCACGGGACCCTGAGAATCAACTGTCAGTCTACTCTTCCCTATGGTTTTACTGCCAGCTATCAGGTAAATAGATGTTCATCTCAAAACATCATGTGCTGCATGGTTGCTGGACCCAGAAAACTCTTACCAGGTGCTTGTGGTCAGTCAGAATCTCAAGCTCATCTCAGTGTGGACTTTCCAGCCTGGCTAAGCGTGGGCTTGCCATCCCAGGAATACGGAACGGTCTTAAAAGATGAAGAATCGTGAACACATTGACCCACATTTACTGTGTTAGAACACGGAGTGGAGTTTTAAAAGTACCTCATCCACCATTTATGCTAAAATCATATGCTCATTTTGTACTAATGAGAAACAAATATGTTTGCTTTTGCAGTGTGGGGCCTGAACCCAGGCTCTTGTACATGTGAGGCAACCACTCTGCCCCTGAGCTAGATCCTTGGCCCAGGAAAATCAGAATTTTATTTTATTTTTTTTTTAAAAAAACTATCACAGAAAACAAAAGCACAGGCTGTAGAGATGGCTCAGAGGCTAAGAGCACTGGCTGCTCTTCCAGAGGTCCTGAGTTCAATTCCCAGCAACCACATGATGGCTCAGAACCACGTATAATGAGATCTGGTGCCCTCTTCTGGTGTGCAGTCATATATGCAGACAGAACACTTTATGTGAAATAAATAAATAAATCTTAAAAAAGAAAGGAAGGAAGGGAGGGAGGGAGGGAGGGAGGGAGGGAGGGAGGGAGAGAGGAAGAGAGAGAGAGAGAGAGAGAGAGAGAGAAGCACCCAGCAAGGAGTTAGCCTTGTCTTCCACCTCTGGCTCTTTGGCATTGGGCATGTAGGATGTGTTCTTGCCTCTGAAGTATCTGTCACACATGACATCACTGGGTCTCCCAGACCCTCTGACATGGGGTATGCCACCATCAGTGTGGAGAAGAGGAAACTGAGGCCCAGAGGTTGGAAGCTGCCAACCTGTGGTCATACCTAAACTGTGTACAAACATGGGCTTCCTCCATGGCAGGGCACAAGAGGTGGCCAGGAGTGAGCTTTCTGTTTATAACCCAGAATAATGGAACTCCATGTCCCCCAGAAAGGGGCTCCCCTCGCTGCCCACCGCCTGCTTTGTGTAATCCAGGTTCTGCCTCATCCTGGTGGCCATTGGCCCGCTCCTTTTGTCCGTCCATCTGTCCCTCCCTCCCTCCCTCCCTCCCCTCTCCTTCCATGTAAACCAGGTGCTGGGGATCAGACTCCGAAGGGTCCAGGGGATGACAAACCCTTGGCAAAGCTGAGAAGACACAAACAGTTCTTCATGAGACTCACTACCCTCAGGCCCAGCAGGGGCTCTGGCTTCCAGAGCACATCTGCTGTTTACACCTCCTGCCTCCTTGCTCAGGCTCAGTTCTTCTGGGCTTGGCCAGAAGGGCAGAAAACAACAAAAGCTTATGCCATACGCCTAAGGTCTCTGAATCTCCCAGTGTGGCCGGTGGCTGTGCCTGAGGGTGTCCTGCAAGGGCATTTTGTGGCAGAAGTATAGAGGGAAACTGAGAGGCAGAGACCATCCAGGCTGGACTCTGCTAAGTGTTCTTAGCTTTGAAGCATGCTTGGAAGGAACCTGCCATCACCCACACTTAAAACCTGTGACTGTGGCCACCTTCTTACAGGGACTTGAATGCAGGCACGGACTTATTATCTGTTGCCTAGGAAAGCAGCCTGGTGACCCTGGCTTTATTATCTACCACATGTGGCAGGGGAGGGGGGCACTGGGAGAAGACCAAGCTGTGTGATTGAGCAAGCTGTCGCCTCTATGAGGTTCAGAGTCCACACCTGTAATACAGAGGGTAACAATATAATAGCAAGCTAGGCAGTGGTGTACACCTGAACCCCAGTGCTTAGGAGAAGAGGCTGAGGCAGGAGGATGAATTTCCATAAGTTTGAGACAAGCCTAGGCTACATAGAGAGCTTTTGTCTTCCCCAGTGATGATGATGATGATGATGATGATGAATAATGATGTCTCCTATGGGTATATTGAGAACAACTCAAGACAAAGGGTATTCACCCTCTGTAGCCCCTGCTCTGCACATGATGTTTTTATAGCCGGAATCTGCTCCTTCTGTCTCAGCCACCACAAGCCGTGAATAAATACCAGTCACTCCTTAACTGACTCAGTAGTGGCCTGGGACACTGGGGCTGTAGCTCAGTTGCTAGAGTGTTTGCCTAGCACCACCTAAGCCCTGAGTTTGATCCCCCACCCCATAAAAAAGCAAGGCATGATAGAGTATGCCAGTCATTCCGGCACTCTGGAGGTAGAGGCAACAGGATCAGAAGTTTGAGGTCATCCCTGGCTACGAAATGAGTTTGAGGCCAGCCTGCAACACAAGAATAAAAGCACAGCACAGGCTCAATGTGGACCTTCAAGGATGCTGGAACTTATTCCTTGAGCCAGGGGGTGTGATCAGGATGTGGGGAATGCACAGAGGAAGGTCACCAGGGTGTCAAGCTCTCCAGGGGACAGGGACAGACCCCTGTGTCAGTCCCAGAACCAGGCTGGGAAAAATGCTGATCATTTGTCCACTTCCTGGATATGTCAAGCAGCAGGAGAGGAATCCCTACCCCAGCTGGGACGAGCCATAGAGTCCAAAGTGGCTGTGTATTTGTAGTCACACCTGTCATCCATTACTGCCTCTAAGCCAGGCCATTTTATCTTGGTAAATCTCAGAATAATGCAATTACAGGAGATAACCTGGGCCCGGACTGAGAAAGGGTTCACTCCTTCAAAGCCAGGCTTAGGAATAATCTGCAGGGCAGCCATCTTCTTTATTTTCCTGTCAGCTAAGGTTTCTCCTGCTCTGCCCCCTCCTGTCCCAGCCCTCTTTTCCCAGGCCAGAAAAAAAAAAAAAAAAAAAAAAAAGAAAAGAAAAAAGAAAGAAAAAAGATACAGAGTGTTAGTGTTCTGGAATGGCAGCAGATTTGAGTCCTGTGTGTATGCTGGCTTTTTCTGACTCTGTGTGTGTGTGTGTGTGTGTGTGTGTGTGTGTGTGTGTGTGTGTGTGTGTGTATGTGTGTGTGTGTACATATATGTATATACGTAATGACTAAGTGTGGAAATATATATAATTATATATTACATATATTATAGATAAGGGATATATATATAGATATATCCTCCCTTAGTCATTACTTGTGGATATTCTGAAAGTTTTTTGCATTCTGAATTTTTCCTTGGCCTTCCCATTTTAGAATTTTCCAAAAAGATAAGAAATGAAGGGTCTGTTTAGGGACTAGCTAGAGACGAATGCCAATTTAAAAAAATAATAAAAAAAAAAATAGCTGCTGTCTTTCCTTCCACACGGCGCAGATGGCTTCCTTGATCGCTTCTGTTTTGGAGACTTGGAAAGTTCTCACTGGCCTGTGCAGCTGCTGATTTCCAGTGTTTCCTTGCAGCTCATGATTAACCATTTTGGGGCCAGAGGACAGAACAGTGGGACTGTCCTCCGACTGGGTCACACATCTGTAAAGCAGCAGTGACTCCTGGGCCCCAGAGGCTGGGCAAGTGCCGGGGGGTACAATAATAGCACGAAAGATAGACTTCAAGATGGTCAGGGTGGAGATGGGGATTTCTGTTCACCGAGTACTATAAAACCAGGGGAAACTGAATCAAGGGATGCTGATTACCATGGACGCAGCCGGTGCAGACACTTTCTGACATTTTCCCAGGAAGTGGCTTCTAAGACTGACTGCCAGAGAGGGGAGCCCATGAACAGCACCCACCAGTGCAATCCTGATGTTCTCCCTCTCAGTCCTGCTCTGAGCAGACTGCCCCTGGAAGGGCTGTCCTGCAGTCCCCCGTAGCTGCGCAGATGGGACAGAAACCTTCTGGTCAAAGGATACTTGGCCACTTCTTCCAAGTTTTCCATGAAAACCCCCCTGCATCCTCTTCACCCCCTGAGACACTGGTGCGGAGGTCTGGCAGCACTCCCAGCTCACATTGTACCCTAGTGGCTGTCATTGACACTGTCGTGGAAGGGGGTCTTCCACATCTATAGGTCCCTGGGGCACACAGGCTTCAACCCCACAGAAGAAGGAAGGTCAGGGTCTGCTGTCGGGACTCACCTGGGGTCTAAAGCCTTACATGGAGCAACTGTGTATAGGGGGTGGCTGACACGGAGATCAGGACACCCAGGAGGAGCTCACTGAATACGGAAGGGTGCTGGATGCCTATGTCTCCACCCCTGCAGGTCCTGCCTTCCTTTCCTTTTCCAGACTAGTGGGGGAGGTGGGTTCCTCAGGGATACCCAGAAAGGCCTGGGTCCTTGTCATGCATTTGGGATCAGCTCAGGGGCAGCCACACGGAACCTGCTCCCAGCCATCGGGAAAGTACTTCAGAGGACTCAGGACGACAGCGCATATGGCTCTGCCCTGCTCCTAGTGGCTAAGTGGGGAATTGCAGTCAGTGCCGGGTGCCCAAGCCAAGCCTCCCGACGAAAGGAGAGAATCCGCCCTTGCTTCCACTGGGTTTCTATTAACGCACTGGTCTGCTTGAATTTCCTCGTGTAAGCAAGTGAACAAGATAAAAATTTAAAACACCTGGAGGTCTAAAATGTGTTCATTAAAGAAAAGACGGCCGCTAATGTGGATGATCGCGGGAAAGATGGGGACCAGATGAGCCTGGTCTCCCACTCCGAGAGAGCCGAGTTCACACAACTTCTTCTCTGAGCCTGTAAAGGGTCAACAGATCAGGGCCATTCAGCACAGGTTTCCAGTGTTGTTCGCCCAGGCACAGCCCCATATTCTTGTGACTAGCCATGCATATGTAGCTGGAGTGCTTTCTTCACCCAGGATAGACAGAGGAGAAGCACCTGAGCGTGCATGGCGAGGGCACTAGGGCAGACCCAGGTATGCCCTTTGGTATTCACCAGTGCCTCTCCTAGGTGGGTAGGACTGACTTCATTACCCACTCCTTTCCAACAGGAAGAGGGGCTTTGACTGCCCTCCCTCCCTCCCTCCCTCCCTCCCTCCCTCCCTTCCTTCCTTCCTTTCCTCTTTTCTTCTGTCCTTCCCTTCCTCCTATCCTCCCTTCCTTTCTTTAAAAATTAAAAAAAGATTTCTTTTAAATTGTGTGTGTGTGTGTGTGTGTGTGTGTGTGTGTGTGTGTGTGCATGTGAATGAAGTTGTCCATGGAGGCCAGAAGAGGGTGCCAGATGCCCTGGAACTGGAGTTACAGAAGGCTATGAGCCACCATGTGGGTGCTGGGAATTGACCTCTCATCCTCTGGAAGAGTAGCTAGTGCTCTAAACTGCTGAGCCATCTCTCCAGTCCCTCTCTCTTTTGAACAAACACTGTAGGTTTCCCCCAGGCTCTGCTCTTCTCTCTCTTTGAAGCAAACTCTGCAGGTTATTCTCTGACACATGAACATCTGAGTGTCCCTGTTAGAGTTGACTAGGCAGGCCCATGCTGTATTAATGCAAAATCAGAGCTGAAAGATGCTTCCAGCTGAGGTGCTATTGATATTCAACTTGTTCTCATGTTCTGGACAAGAAGCAGCTAAAAAAGAAAGAAAGAGAGAGAGAGAGAGAGAGAGAGAGAGAGAGAGAGAGAAAGGAAGGAAGGAAGGAAGGAAGGAAGGAAGGAAGGAAGGAAGGAAGGAAGGAAGAAAGAAAGACAAATAAAAAAACAGATAGAGGAGGTGATGGAGACCAGGAGGGGTGGACACTACTAGGTACTAGAGTAGGCGTGGTCAGGGTGAAGGTTGGATCTGAGAGTCCCTTCCACTGTGCCAGAACATTCTAGAAATGCATCTACTATCCCCTGGTGTCACCCTCCGTTCCTATTCCTTCTGTTTTGCAGCCATGCTTCTGCCCTCTTCAGAATCTCTGCTTGCTTTCCCAGGAGCTCTTGCGGCTGTGTAGATATTCCGAATCCCACGGGCGGCAGGAACAAGGTAGCAGGACTCATTGGTAAACAATGAGTTGGGAAGGAACAACCAGGCCTGTGACATGGCAGAGGATGAGGGACGGAGAATGACGGACAGGTGGCAGCCTGCCCACAGCCGAGAGCTCCACGAGGAACCCGGTCTCAAGCAGAGTGCGGTGCAGGCAGAGGACACTGAGAGGGTCTGCAGGGATGTGTGTCCCTGAGTGGCTTTGAGACACGCCCTTGGAGGATATGAGAAAGGATGCACATGTCTCCTCCTGTCCTCACACAGCTCTGCAGCTGCAACCACAGAGTCTGAGCTTGGGAGGAGCCCAGCCATGTATCCATCTCTTCCAGCCAATCCTGGTGGAGGGAGGTGAGGTCTCCTGCAGTCAAAAGTTTGTGGAGCCACCATATACCTCAGACCTTCTATGGGAGACATTGTAGACATCAGCACTTGGGTGAAGCTGCCAAGACAAATTACAGGAGCTACATGGACTTCAGATTTGAAAAAAAAAAAAATGCTTTGTTTCAGTAGTTCCCAAATAACACACAGAAGATACACGACCAAATCTGCTAAACTTGGTGACCAAGATTTAGGGCCTCCCCCAACCTCGCTGCCAGAGCTGGATGTCCACTGTGTGCTGAACCGGCTCCCAGCTCTGAAGACCAAGAGCTTTGCAGACAAACCTGGACCAACTGTGAGACTGTGTGTGAGCCAACGCTGGGCCACGGGATCTGGAAAAGGGACGTTAGTGACATTCAGTTGACATCCAGCATCGCAGGTTCACTATGACTTCACCTGGCTTTTCTGTCAGAACAGAGGCTCCAGTGATGGGAAGTTGACCCCTGGTTCTGAGTGTCTCTCTCTTTGGTCAGAAGTGTTGAGTGACCCAAGTGCTCACCTCCTTGGGCTCAGTGTACTCAGGTAGATGAGGTGGTACCTGGGAACAGAGCCGGAGGTCAGAGTGCCGCCTGGCTCTGGCCATGCAGGTTACTTAGGAGAGTTCACCCATCTGTGTTGATGGTGTTTATTTTAATTATTTATTTGTTGACAGTGGCTGTCATCTGCTTGGAGTCTTGTGGCTCTAGAATCCTGGCAAGAACTCGAACCTCTTAGCAGGTGGATTATGTGGGCTCTGGGATGATTGGGACCATTGCACAGTCTGTGTTCTCTGAGAGAGATTCAAGAGTGAGATTGTGGCAGCAGTTCATCCAGCCAGAGAAAACCCCAGGACTCTGCGTGTGTGTGTGTGTGTGTGCGCGCGCGCATGCGCGCACGCGCGGGCGTGTGTGCGTGTGTGATGTATGTACACATGTGTATACCTGTGTGCCATGAGTGTGTGTACCTGTAGGTGTGTATGTATGTCTGTACATGTGTGGGTGTGTGTATGAGTGTGTGTGGCAGGGGAGGGGGGCGCGGGTGCATGTGGAAGCCAGAGGCTGACCCTGGGTATCTTCTATTGTTCTCTGTTGTATTTAAAAAATGTATTTGTTTGTTTTATCACGTCTATGAGTGAGCACGCCACTGTGTATGGGCATCAGAGGACAGTTCTCTGAAATTGGTTCTCTCTTACCCACTTGTGGGATCCCGGGGTCTAACTCAGATTTTCTGCTCAAAAGCACTTCTGTCCACGGAGCCGTCTTGCCAGCTCTCAAAGTTCTTGAGATAGGGTTTCTCACTGAACCTGTAGCTTGGTGATCTGGATCAACTGGCTGGTCAGAGATCCTGAAGGCCTTCTGGCCTCTGCCTCTCCAGTGCTGGGGTTACTACATACAGGCAGGCTTCTGTGCAGCTTTGAGGCTTCTGTGAGTGAGGAGAGGAAGAAGAAAGCAACCCCTCTTCTGGGGCTGAACACGGACTTGGGACTCCAGTGTGGTTAGGGGCCAAGCTGCCCACCATAGGGCTATCATTCTGACAGCAAAACAGGCAGAGAGAGGCAGAAACAGACCAAGAGATGCTGGCTGCTGCTGGAGCAAACCAAGCCTGAAGCCCACCTGTGTCTAGACTTCCCAGCTATGGAGGCTAAGACATTCCTGTTATTTAAACTAGCTTGGCTGTCTGCTTCTTACACCCTAGCAGATTCACCCAAGTGCTTTTCCAAATGCAGCATCTAGATCACAGGCTCTCAGCTCGATGAGACTGTGTGAAAGCATTGAGCACTCACAGGCATGCCGCAGAATCAAGATTTCCGCTCCTTCCCTATTGGATTCAAAACAACCACACCATCAAAAATGAGATTTCCAGACTTCACATGGAGAGATAGACTCATTAGTCTGGACTGTTTGGGGCTTTTTCAAGTAATTGCATGCCTTGGGAAATATTACTGCGATGTCCTCATTTTCCCCCGGAGATCATGTACATGTCATACTAACCCACTTGGAATTCAGAGCTGCGCCTGAACACTCGCTGCAGGGCTGAGCGCACCACTGGGAACTGGGGTTAACATTTTCATAATTTCTTTCCCACCGTTCTGTTGGCTGCTTGGGACCTGAGCTAACAGCATCTCCAAAGGTCGACAGGCAATTCTCCCCTCCTTAATGTGACCCAGAGACCCAGGCTCTTTGAGTCTGGTAGCTCTCAGATCCCCAGCTGGAGCTTTATTCCCTGCATTATGAGGACCCAGGGGTCCATGAGCTGGGATGAGGAAGAGAGACAATCTCCCATCTCCTCAGCCTTAACTGAAACAGCTTTGCCTCTGCGAGGTACAGGAAGGGGTTCCGCACCCGAGAAGCTTTTCCAGTCCTTCATCTAGGGATAACTTGAGACCTCAAGCCACAGAGCTGATGTTCTCTATGGACATATAGCTCAAAAGTTTAGGTCACCAAGTCACACTTTTAACACTCTGGTATGAATTTGCACCAGCATCTCAGTGCAGCTGATTTCCTTCCCACAGCATCTCATAGTAAGGGGTGCATTGCTGTGACAAGTTCACCATGGGCTTCTCCAGATGTCTGGAGATGTCTCCAGATGAAGATGCTGCCCCAGTACACACCTGCATATCAGCAGGGAAAGAAGGATATGGGACAGACACAACCCACCATTTCTGTGGCTGTGGCTGGGACAGGGCTGTCACGATCTCCATGGAAAGACACTGCCATCCAGCCACAGCCAGACACAAGGACCAGGACACACAGTGTCCAGTGGGGGTCGTGGGGACACCTGCTATGAAAGATGGGTCATTGAGGGTGGCTGTGGCCCAGCACCGACATCCAGAACTGTGCTGACCCCTGTGGTTCTCTGGTTCTCAGCACTGTGCGGCCTCTGTGGTTCTCAGATGCAGCTTGAGTGATTATTATGCTGTGGGTGTCCCCAGCACCGAGCTGCCTGATGGGCAGGGTCATGTCTAGTTCATCCTCCCCTCCTGGCCTTGAGAAGGGGCTGGTGTGTGCAGTAGTAACCGGGAAGGATAGGGACTTTAATTATGGTACACAGTTATTTTTCAACTCTTCTGTTCCCAAGAAAGCAAAGTCAAAAGCTATGTGTCTGCAGTGCACGCATGACACCACCTCAGGCTGAGGTATCTGGTTCCACTTCATCACACTTGCTAAATACTTGTAACATACATGCACACATGTACACATGTGCAAACACAGAGTCAAATACACACACACATGCACATGCACATGTCTATGTGTATGCATGAACACAAATACACATGTGCATACGTGCACATGCACACACACATGCACCAATGTCTCCCATGTGCACACTTACAGGCACACACATCCATGCATACATATACACTCACCTGTACATGCATACACATATAAAAATTTATGCACACACACACTCACACATGCATACACTCACATATGTATACACATGCACGCATGTACACATTCACATGCACATGCATACACATGAGTACATGCACATGACACTGCCTTCTTTGTTTGATCCCTCACCTCTGTGTGGAATATTTATGATTTCTAATAAATTTGGGCCGTGGCTCATTAGCCTGCCCAGCCATGGCTAGAAGGCACAAAGGTCCCACGGCTGGCAGTTCCTCTCTGTCTCTGAGCACACTGTACTGCACATGCCACAATGATGACCTCACAGTAACCGGCTCTGTCCCAAGCCTGGGACAGCACTCATCTTTCAAACCAGATTAAAAGAAAACAAGAGTGGGGCCATCCCCAGCTCCAGAGCGGGGACCATGCCCTGCTCTGGAGAGGTTGGAATGTGCCTGTTAATTACTATTTATTCTCCATTAGTTACTGTTTGAAATACAGCTCCTGCTGAGCTGGCTGTGCACACCCCTCGCCTGGGGGCTGGGAGTGACTGTCCAGCCATGAGCTGACTCCCCTTCCTTGACTGGAGAGGGGTCCCCTGTCCCTGTGCCTGCCTGGAGAGGGGATCAGGGAGGCCTCAGGGAGCAAAGAGATCCAGGCATCTGTTTCCCAAACACACAGAGACACCACAAGGACTGTTTTATTCCCTTCAATTTACAGGCAGAGCTGAGAGCTGGCCACCTTCACTCCGAGGATTGATGGGCAGAGGGTCCGTCAGGAGGGGGTGACAACCGGACTTAGGTAGGCGAGGGACATGACAAGCAGGATGACTCCATGGGGATGGGGAGGCGCAGAAGGTGTGGTGGAGGCTGTGTGTTCTCTCCATGGGCAGGGCACAGGAGTGCTGCAGGCTGAACAGATGCCCAGAAACCAGGCAGTCGCTGGGTACCCGTGCCGCTGCTAACCAGACCAGGGACTTGGGCTATGATCTCCCAGCTTGCTCCTCTGTGGAGGGTGACAAGGTGAGGTGTACCCAACTCCTGGTGGTGTTACAGAGTGGCACACATTGCCAGCAAGCGTGTTAGAGCCAGCCAGGGCACGTAGCAGAAACAACGGCTCATTGTTCTCCAGGACACGTGGGTAAAAACGCTTCATGCTCCGCCAGCTCGGGAACCAGTAAAATCCCAGAAGGTGTTGATAATCGCCCTGATACGCAGGCTGTGGGCTCAGCGGGTCACGTAGTTTCACATTCAGTTCTTCCCACACCACTTGGAGTGTGCCAGGAGTCCACGCTCCGCTCGGTTTGGTAATGAAGGGGGCAGGGACTGGCGGAGGTGAGGGAGGAGCGAGCCATGCTGAAGTTAAAGTCCAGGCCAGCTGGCTGCAGAGCCTGACCCTGAGGCCAAACGTCCTGCAGGGAGTAAACCAGACACGGGGGCAAGGCACAGAGTGTAAGCAGGAAGGACTCTGTGAGACTAAGGCACCGGTGTCATGGACACCCAGCTTGTAAGTTGCACCTGGCTAGAACCTTGGGGACCATCCTGGGACCCGCTAAGTCATTTCCCACGAAGGAGACATTTTTGTCACCTCCTGAGAAGCAGTTCTGTCTTCCTGTGCACTGCCCACATGGGTAGACCCAGACAGCACATTGCTCCACACCTTCCCAGTAACACCCCATCCACTAGGCCCACCCCAACTCTGCACCAAACCCACCTCTCATAACGGGAACCTCTACGATTCCGTGATGAGGGTTTGACCACAGATGGAGACAAAACTACAGCTCCAGCTGAGGTGACAGACCCATCCTGCATACAGGTAAACTCACACCCATCCCTCTCACAGAAGGGGATGGGGAGCCTTGGGTGCAACAGAGAGCCCATGATTCAAATACGATGCAGCCAAGTTGACTCCAATTCGGAACTGGTCCAGTCAGTTTTATGCATGAGTTACTTTCTTGTGGTTCTGACAAAATCCCTGACAGAAAGAAGCAACTTAATGAAGGAAGGGAGGCTTTACTTTGGCTCACAGGCTCAAGGCTGTGGTCCACAGGGGTGGGGGGATGTGCGGGCGGGCATGGTAGCAGGAGCTGGCAATGAAGCTTGTTACATCTTGGTGGTTCAGGAAGCAGGCCAGACTGGAACTTCTAAGACCCTCCCACCCAACTGGACCCCCACCCCCTGATGGTCCCACGGCCTCCTAAAACAGTGCCACCCGATGGGAAGCAAGCGCTCACACACAGGAACCTGTGGGACCTTCCACAGTGACGCTGCCTGGACTCGCTCACTGTGGCCATTCAGAGACCACATGAGAAACAGCTACGTGGTGTTCTGCTTCCTCTGAAACCATCAGCTATTGGATGTGCTTCATACTGAATCTCTACAATGTCACCAAGCATCTGTTTTCCAAGAAGCTGTCCCCTCCCCATGATGATAATGGCTGTTTTTCTTTCTTCTTTCTTTCTTTCTTTCTTTCTTTCTTTCTTTCTTTCTTTCTTTCTTTCTTTCTTTCTTTCTTTCTTTCTTCCTTCCTTCCTTCCTTCCTTCCTTCCTTCCTTTCTTTCTTTCTTTCTTTCTTTCTTTCTTTCTTTCTTTCTCTCTTTCTTTCTTTTCTCAAGACAGGGTTTCTCTGTAGCTTTGGAGCCTGTCCTGGAACTCACTCTGTAGACCAGGCTGGCCTCGAACTCACAGAGATCCGCCTGTCTCTGCCTCCCGAGTGCTGGGATTAAAGGTGTGATAATAGTTGTTTTTAAGGTAGACTAGAGTCCCCAAGGGACAGTCCTTGGCTGTCCATCAGCACCACAGAAGTAGGTGTGTGGACCTGGAGGAGAGCCTCATTGTGCAGACAGGTGCATAGCCTGCAGAGTGATTGATGTGTGTGACTGTGACTCTCCTCCAGACCCTCGCCATCTCTCTATTACAGAACAGGGAGATATCCCAGGTGACGTCCTGGCAGGGTCGACTTTGAGGGGATCAGTTAGAAGAATTTACTGATCTTGAAGTCATGGAGGCTGGGAATTTACATAATTTAGTGAGGAGGCACCAGAAATTAATCCAAACACATGTAGTAGTGTTGTTGGTGGCTCAGCAAGGCTGGGGGGAGCAGTGGAACCCCCACTGCCTTGTACAGGGATGGGAGGCTCTGGCTTTATCACTGAAGCTATGCCCCCATACCCCCAAAACCCCTTTACTTCCTTGGTATTTTGCCTATTTAGTCTACCCTTCCATGGGGCAGGAGTGAGCCATATTTCTCCCACACAATGGTGCTGACCCCTGAGGGTAACACTGGCAGTTCTAGGCTGGAATATTATACAGAAAAGGGACCAGGCAGGTCCCATGAAGTGGCATCTTCTGACAATATAAGCAGAAGAGCCAGAGATGTGGGCCTCCTGCCTCCTGTAGCTGGCTGCTCAGGAGATCAGCATTTGTCAGGGGGCTGTGATGGGACCCCCACACACACCTTGAAGGGGCAACAGGTGGCTGAGGAACTCATATCCCGGGGAGTAGAGTTTCTGTGGGTCAAGCGTGGATGCTCTCCCCAGGGAAGCTGGCTCCTGAGGAGCTGAGGTCTTTGCAAAGGTGACCTCCAGAGCCACTAGCAGGTCTCTTCTCTTTTCAGAGGCTGGATGTGGCAGTAAGCAACTGACAGGGCAGACTCAGCAAGTCCTAGGATAGAAAATTATGGGTGAAGGGGCCTGGGGACCCAGGACAAAGTGCTCTTGTGAGTAGGAAGGATTGATGTAGGTGGCTCCTTTCAGGTAACGGAAAGCTGGTGTTCAAGGAAACCCTTCCCGGGCTGGGATCTATTGAAGCCCTCCTCTTTGGGGTTTCAACCATGCTAAGCAGCCAGAATCCTGTAGGTACAAAGTCGGTGACGTCATCTGGCTCCAGCTAAGACTTCATGGCACTTCTTGTGATTCTATGAAATGGCCTCAAGTCCCCATTGAACAGGAAAAAGTGAGGCCCAGGGCCAGTCTCCTGAACTGTCATACGGTTCCCAGGAGTGGTGGAACCATGGCTTAAAATCCTTCCAGCTTTCAACTTTATACTTGAAGTCTCTGGGACAGCATACTTATACCAAAGGAATTCATTCTTGCTCAGTGCTTAAAACGCCTGCTGATATCACGTGACTGCCACACTAACAAGATCACCTACATATCAACTTAGAAAGCATTTTGCATTAATTGCAATAATCGGATACACGAACGTCTAGTCAGCTACTTATTATAAAACCCTCCACTTGTGACCATGTCTGGGGTTTGCCTCCACTTCCCAAGTTCTGCACATATCGCCGCTGCAGCCCAGAGCACCCACCGCATCCTGAACGCGTTCTGTGCCCTGGAGCAGATTGCAGGTCTCTGTGCAGCTTCTATGAATGCAGCTGGCATGGCTCCACTCTTGATCTTTTTCAGGGCAGGATTATAAGAGCAAAAGCTAGAAAACCAGGGAGCACCTGGCCTGGTGGGGCAGTTCTGTCCCAGCTAAGGCAGGAAGGTTGCAAGTTCAAGGCCAGCCTGGGTGACTTAGTGAGATCTTAACTCCAAAGAAAAAGTAAAACTGGGATATGTAGTTCAGTTGTAGAGTGCTTGCCTAGTATGTGAGAGGGAAGAGGAGGAAAAAGAAGGAGGGAGGGAGGGGGAGGGAGGGGAAGGGAGGAGGTCTTTCCGGCCACTAGTTGCTTCTGTGCCCAGAGCTAGCTTGTCTCAGTCCCCTCTGGGGTGGCTTTGTGCTGTGGGGACAGGCCACATCTGTAGCATCTCTGTGGCTGCCCCTTATCAGCCTCATGGGAGTCCCCATGGTCCTGCTCCTCCTAGCTCCCTCCAGGCTGGGGTTCCAGACTTTCTGGTTGTGTCCCCAACTCTTTGTCCTGGGTAACTAAAAGAGCCATCGCTTCTCACCCTTGGTCATACTCAGAGAAACCACCCCACCACCTGTGTGCCCTGTACATTTTCACACTGCAAACGCTCTAAACTCTTCCATCCTCAGGGCACAGAGATGCACACAGTAGGTCTTCAGTGTGTGTTTAAATCGATTAATGACTAATATAAAAGTGCAAGGCAAAGGGTTGATGCTGGCTTGTGCTGGAGGGAGCAGAGCCCCTCAGACGGAAGAACCCAGAAGCTCCCAAGGAGAAGGGTGGTCCCCCTCATGAGGCCCTGGGAAGACCCTGGGCTTGGTCACTCTTGCCTCATGCCCAACCCAGGCTCCAAGTCCCCTGCCCTAGAGCCCCAGCAGCCTTTGGTCATGGTGTCCTGCCTGCTGTGAGTCACAGGGGATGGCTTACTTTTTCTGTACTGCTGAGCACAGGTGGCCTTTGGGCCCTTCAGGTGTAACTTGGATAACTGAGGAGCTGGATGTTAATTGGCTTAATTTTTTTTTTTTCGAGACAGGTTTTCCCTGTGTAGCTTTGAGCCTTTCCTGGAACTCACTTGGTAGCCCATGCTGGCCTCGAACTCACAGAGATCCTCCTGCCTCTGCCTCCCCAGTGCTGGGATTAAAGGCATGTACCACCACCGCCTGGCTGGCTTAATTTTAATATGCTTAAATTTAAATGTCCCTACTTGGCGAATGGCCATGAGCTGTTAACCAGAATCTTAGCACTGCTGCTCAAAACTCAGATTCTGAGCCAGATGATCAGGGTTAGAGTCCCAGCCCTGTGAGAAGAAGTCTCTGTCTCCTATGTTGAATGCAGATACTGATGTTGTTTTATTGTCTTCATCCCATGGAGGCTTGTAGGATAGTGATGAGCTGATGTGTAAGGTACCTGGGGGTCCCTGGCACATGCTAGATACTACATAGGTGTTGCTGACCTTTTTAATTTCATCTAGAAATAGAGATTACCATGCTGCTGTTTCTTTTTCATTGGAAACTTCTAGAACCTAAGCCCAAACCAAGAGTGATCTTCAGGCATGGCAGAAGAAGGCCCCTGAGGAACCTGAGCATAGCTAATGACAGTCGGTACCAGAGTAAGACAGAGTCCCAAAGTGTCACCTCCCTTCAGATGTCAGAACAGCAAGGTAGGGCTGGGACAAGTGGGGGCGGGGGCTGCAGTGACTAACACGTCCTACTTTGGCAGGAGAGAAAGTGTTTTCTGGGTAAGGAAGGGATGTGAGGACACTAAGGTCATTTGAGCCAGGCCAGGGACAGGACTCAATAGTGGCTGTTCCAAGTTGTGGAGGTTATTCCAAGTCATCTCCCTAACATACATGGAGAGGACAGGGGAGGTCTGCCTCATCAGATCCCCATCTTCCCTCATCCCAGATTGGACCTCCTCAATGCTCACTCCCCACTGCATGCCCTAGTCACGAAGTAAGAGAGCCCAAGCCAGGGACCACTACTAATGCCCCAGATTGCAGCCATGCCACACTTAACCTGCTCGGAGCCACGGCCCTGCCTGTCCACAGCAGGCTGGCCTAAGGCCACCCCTGGGTGAAGAGCTGAGAGGATAGCTGGGGTGTTCCCATTGCGTGACCGCTCCAATCTGGAGTGGTCTGAGGATGTGTGTGGGAACCATCCCATGTTTCACCAGGCAGTCCCTGGGGCAGCTTCAGGGGATATAGCCACTGCCATCCACCTTACAGACAGGACCTTGACCTCAGGGTAGTTACAACTTACCTGGTCTTCTGTTAGACAGCATCTGGTCCTGCACGGACATTTCTAAACATGCATGTGGCCCTTGGTGTTCTGGACGGCATCAGTTCCACTGCTCTGGGGTCACGAAGCTGTGTAGGGTACCTAGACTCTGCAACTACCTCTTAAAATGCCAGCCTGGCCACTGACTGGCTGTGGTCTCCTTAACTAGCTACTGTTCTTCCTGCAGTCCTGGGCAGAGTGTAGTTACCAAGGTGCTTAACAATGGGAACACAAATCTTCAAGTCACCCACACTGAGAAGCAAAGTGGAGGAAATAGCCCAGCCAATAATGAGCTTGTCTTCTGTGAGTGCTTGAATAAGAAAGACCCCTGGAGACTCATGTATTTTAATGCTTAGTCATTGGAGAGAGGTACTATTGGGAAGGATTTGGAAGCGTAGCCTTGTTGGAGTACGTATGGCCTTGTTGGAGGAAGTGTGTCACAGAGGGTGGATTTTGAGGTTTCAAAAGCCTGTGTCATCCCTGTCTCTCTCCCTTCCTCCCCCCTCTCCTCCTCCTCCTCCTCCTCCTCCTCCTCCTTTTCTTCTTCTCCCTGTGTATCAGAACATAACTCTTAGCTGCTTCTCCAGAACCAGGTCTACCTGCTGCCACACCCACCACCGTGATTGCAATGGACTAAACCTCTGAAACTGTCAGCCCTCAATTAAATGCATTCTCTTGTAAGAGTTGCCTTGGTCAGGGTGTCTCTTCACAGCAATAAACAGTGACTAAGATGCCTAACAGGTGTGAGGACCTGAGTCCATTCCCAGAGCCCACATAAGGTGGGAAAGACGGCCCTGAGCCAGTGACTCACAACCATATGCAACTCCAGTTGCAGAGGACCCAGTGCCCTTGCTGGCCTCCCTGGGCAACAGGTATGTACGTGGCACACAGACATGCATACGGAAAAGCATATTAAGAATAAATAAATAACAAAAGAAAGAAAGGAAGGGAGGGAGGGAGGGAGAGAGGGAGGGAGGGAGGGAGGGAAGAGAGAAGGAAAGAAGGAAGGAAGGAAGGAAGGAAGGAAGGAAGGAAGGAAGGAAGCAAGCAAGCAAGCAAGCAAGCAAGGAAGCAAGCAAGCTGGGTGTAGTGGAGTGGCCCATGATTCCAGCAATGGCAGAGGCAGGAGGATTCCTGGAGCTCACTGGCTGACTGGCCTCATTTACTAGGCTCAAACAAAAAGTGTGGTGTGGTGTCTGAGGAAAGAGCTCCTTAATTGTCCTCTGACCTAGGCACATGTAGATACACACACAGGGGTGGGCGTGGGGAGTGGGATGGGGAGACCAGGTTTCTGTTTGGCCGTAAGCTTTAGAGAAATTATCGACTCAGGAAGCCAGACACATGGTTCTCAAACTCTACGTGGAGGCTGAGTTTAAGCCTCAACCCTGGACTGGTGTTTCTGTCCCTGAATCTTTGTGGCTCACTTAGGCAGGATGCGTGGTGACATGTGACCTAGCCTGAGGGTGCATGGCCTCACTTGGGCCCCTGCCAAGTGGTTACGGTGCTCTCATGCTCTGGAAACACCTCCCTCAGCCACAGGAGTTTGGAGTTGACCTGTTCAATCTGCCAGCAAGGGAGCATGTCAGATCCCATGCTGGCCAGCCCTGTAGGGACAGACAGGTGGTGTGAGTGCCGCTACGCAGACATGAGGAACAGAGCATGGCATCACTGATGGTCTCCAGAAGGGTGTTTTATTGGCTACAAAATGCAATTTCACGACAGACCTGGGACTGCCCTCCCGGGCCCACGTGAAGTCCCCCCCCCCCTACGCTCAGTTTATTGATGATGTCACGACATGCCCTGTCAACCCTTAATTAGAACCATGGCTACATCTCTAAGCTCCGTTTAAACCGTGAAAGCCAGGGCTTTGGAAGGGGCTCTCGGAGGGGCTGGTGTTGAATGAACCAAGGACCCCACCGACTCCCTGGGTGTTGCTGGGAGTGTTCAGGCAGAACCTGGAATCTTCCAAGGTGCTGGGCTCTGCAGGAATGCCAGAGTTTTAGGCACACGAACTGCATCCCCCACAAGCATACATTCGAGTCCCCAGGACCTCTTATTTGAGGGTTACTGTGAGAGTAATTAGGGAGACATTGTCGTCCTGGAGCAGGGCGAGCCCCTAGTTAAATGAAGCTGGTGTCTTTATAAAAAGGCATGGAGGTGCTCACGGGCACGTGTGACGACAAAGGTAGAGGTCAGGGTGGCATTTCTACAAGGAGCAAATGCACAGATGGGCAGAGACCTGGAGCTAGCTCACAGGGTGTCTTCATTCCCAGCTGTCAGCCCCCAAACCTACGGGGGGCATTTTGTGGGTTCACCGTTTTTGCGGTGTCTCCACGGCCCCAAAGGAAACTTGCACATAAGGTTCAGCCGCCTTGGCTGCAGGGGCTGATAGTGATCTGTCCCCTCTCTTGAACTTGGCCCCGTCTTGCCAGGTGGTGCCTAGTTTAGAGCGAGGAAACCAAGTCCGGCAGAAGAGCCTGCAGAAGCTGCAGAGGCTGCAGAGGTTGCAGGCTTAGCTTGCAGACAGGATGTCTCAGCCTTGGTGACCAATGGCTATGGCTCCTGGATGGGACTCAGAAGCTCCCCATGTGTCCATTGGTCTGTACAAGACTCCTCACAGGGCTGGCACCTTATGCTGGGGCCACCAGGCAGGCTCTCCCCGATGAGTCAGTCTAACTCGGATCTTCCTAAGTCAACTTGAACACAGCAAAGACTCTGTAAAGGCCCCTCCTGTCAACTGCTCAGAGCTTCTGTCCCCATATGCATCCCATTTCTAGGCATCAGCACGCCTCCCCTGGTGCTCAGAAGCACCCACTTGATGTGGTTGACTTTGGGTTTCATACCATTCCTCTTACCAGCTAGGGACCTTCATCAGATGAGGTTTTAGTGAGCCAAGTACTGCTCTTTCTCTGCAGGTCCGTTTACATGAAAACCCACCTACTGTGTACACTGGTGATACGTGTTGACTTCATGGTTGCCGAAGTGTCTGGTTGACTGGGCACTACAGCTGAGCCGGTTCTAGGTGAGACCCCAGAGGCTTGCCCCTGACTCACACTCGTGTAGACTCCCACATCGTGCAGAGGTCAGGGACCACTCCATGGGGTTTGAACCCTTCACCCAGGTGGCACCTCTCACACGGTTATCCAGTATGTGAGTCACAAGGCCAGGGAGGGCAGGATCCCATCGCCATAAAACCCCTCTGTGAGGGTGTCACTTCTAGATGTCCCCCTAGATGGCCATGGGCAAAACACATCTCAGGCTGGGGAGTTCTCATGACCTCCAATGTTGGGCTTGGAGGGGGCTTAGCGACCTCCCAGACCATTTACGATGAAGGGAGGAAGGAACTTTTAATCACCGGGCCTCCCCCAGATTCTCATCTCTGGACTCGGTGCCCCCACAGACCAGGACCAGGCACTCGGAACAAAGGGTCATGCAGTGGGGATTGAGCACAGCGGCTCAGTTACAAAGAAAGCCTGGGCTAAGGAACACCAATTGGTAACAATTAGAAGAGGGTTGGATAGGTGAGGGAGAGTTCAGAGTTCAGTCACCCTCCGGGTGTGTTTATCTATTGTTAACCTGTGACTGGCTATATCAGCTTCCCCTATCTCTGACCCGGCTTGCAGTCTCTTGGGAGGTATTGGCACACCACATGGCTCAGCCCATTTCTGAAATGCCAGAAGACATATTTCTCCAAGAGGTTGAAGCATGGAACACCCCACTGCCCACCAGGAGCAGGAAAACGCTGGCACCGAGACAGGGTGGCAGGCAAGCAGGGGTGGTGGGGACTGTGGTTTACTGAGAGCCTGTGCCACACGACGGCACAGCCCTGTGTTTCCAGAGGGGAGCCCTGGCCCAGGCCACAGGTCTTCTGGGTTAGCAGGAGCCGCTGTTTGTTTGCACCGGAGGTGAGATGTCCCCATTTTAAAAGCACCGGAAGTCAATGAACTATGCCGGTGGCAGTTGAAGACTCCCAAAGTCATGGAAGGTGTTACAGCTTCCCTCCACTTGTTGACCAAAGCCTTACCAAAGCACAGAGGAACAGATTCCAGTGTTGGGAAAACAGAGTGGAACGGCCTAGGAAGTACCTGCTGGTGAGGAGTCCCTCTGTGCTGGGGGAGGGGCAAACTGAGCAAGGTTTCCATGGTGATTTGAGAGATGTGTTATCAAGACTCTTGAGTCACCTGTGAAGGCAGCACCCATCTCACTCTTGGTTGGGCCACTTCCTGTCAACTCTGAAGTCCCTGCCACTTGGTCCCTCTCTGTAGCCTCGGATTCATGGGTTCACTAGGGGGTGTCCACGTCCTTCCTCAGTGGCCTATGCAACTTCATGAGGTTGATGATTTTGATGAGAAACACGATTCTCATGTGTGGCTCTGCCTTCCTGCCATTCACTCCGGGGAAGTGGCACAGAATGGCTCAGGATGACGCAGGATGACTTCTCCAATGGGGTTTGGAACCTCAGCAGCGTGAGTGTGTGACATTGCTGAGGTGGCCAGCCTTTTCAGCTGGAGCTCTTCCATGGTACTTTCTCACCCCGCCAGCATCTCTCCTTCCAAGCTCCACAAGCAGGTCTCTGTCCATTGATACTTGGGACTCACAAAAGGAACAGTAAAGGAAAGGCCTGTGGTCAGGCACACATCTGGCAGAAACCTGGCCTCAGATTGTATGGTTGAGTGCTGGTAATGGTCACCCATCTTCCCAAGGTAACCGGGTCTATCAGATGTACCTTTTTTTTTTTTTTTTTTGTTTGTTTGTTTGTTTGTTTGTTTTTCAAGACAGGGTTTCTCTGTAGCTTTGGAGCCTATCCTGGATCTCGCTCTGTAGACCAGGCTGGTCTTGAACTCACAGAGATCCATCTGCCTCTGCCTCCTGAGTGCTGGGATTATAGGCATGCGCCACCACCGCCCGGCCAGATGTACCTTTTGTTAGGAGATCCATTTGATGCCTGTCTCTATACGCTAACAGAATCTTCTAGAGAGCTATGTAGCCTGAAACCCATGTGAGACGGGGCCAGGGGTTGGGGGATTAGAAGCAGAGATGGGCACATGTCCTGCTAGGTCTGATTCTAGGAATCCATTGCCATAGTCACATTCTAGAACTTCTGTCATGAGTAGCCGGCGCTAATTCTTGGCTTTCTGTCCACCGGTTAAGAGTACTTGATACTTTACCCCCACCCACTTCAGTGAAGTGTTGCTACACAAGTAGGCACGAGCCAGCAGACCACAGATCTGACCAAGGCTGTCTCCACCCTGGCTTCTTCCCTGCTCCCCCAGCATTTGAGAACTTTCCACAGTGTCTCTAACCACAGGACAACTTGAACTCCGAGCAATTCCAGGGGTGGACAGACCCAGTCTTTTTCCAGAGTATTTCATCTCATGTGGAGCTCCTCCTCACAAAGCAGTTAGTATGTGGAGCAGAGTTCCCTAGGTCACCCACACAAAGTCTTCTGCCTGCCTTGGCCCAGCTTACCTCACCCAATGCCTTTTTCATAAGACCAACAATGACCCTGTGGGCTACATAGAGCTCTCTCATGGTCCTGAACCCCCAGCTGAAGTATCCCCTTCCACCTTGTGAGATGTGAGCCAGGAGACACTGCAGGGCTGGCCTTGAGCTCAACAAATGGAATCACTGTGAGTTTAACCATGGTGTTAGCCCTCAAGCGTGCCAAATCCCAGTGAGGTCATCGATGTTCCGACAGTTAGCCTTCCCCAAACACAGCAAGGAACTTGCTGGTGTGCAGTTCACACATCAAGTGTCAGCCTGGAAGGTTCTAAGTCAAGGTCCATGGGGTGTTTCCACTTCTGAAATCTTGGCTGCTATTCTGGATCTGCAACCGGCTGCTGTCTCCTTCCAAGGCTTCTGGTGGTTTGGCAGGTCACACCTCAGGCAGTGCCACCACTGTTAGTTCTTATCACCACAGAGCCGAGAAACACACTTAGGCACACATTAGTTTCTGTCCAGTGACCTGGCCACTGAGACAGGCAAACTCTGGCCTTCCAGCCTCTGAGGAAGCCCCAGCTCCACCAGGTCCTGCCAGAACCTCCCTGGCTGCCATGAGGCACCACTGAGTCAGTCCTTGCTACCCAGGAGGCAACTTGTCAGGTTACTTCAAGTCACTGGTGTTGGAACTTGGATCTCAGCATTGGATCACCAAGGCCATGTCCACTGGGCAGAGCAGGTCAAAGGGGATGACTGCCTTCTCTAGGGGTCACAAAATGCCATCATATGGTTACAACTGTCCATAGTGGTGGGCAAGAATGTAAATATCTGGAATTCTCTTTCTCTAGACTGTCAGTGTTACCTCATCTGTACCATGGGTGGATGTTCCAGATTGTGAAAGTGCTTTGTAAGTCTAGGGCTCATGAAGTAAACCGGGTTATCTGGGGAATGAGCATAAAACCACATCTGCCCTCCCACACTTTCAAGGCAATCAGTAAAGCACACTTGTCAGCACTGGCCATGTGGGCATGCTCACAGAACCTAGGACACTGTTTCAGTTGTCATAATCTCTACCACCACCATCACCACCATTGCAATTGGAACCTTCACCACCATCACCACCACAGCAATCCCAACCTTCACCACCATCACCACCACAACAATCCCAACCTTCACCACCATCACCACCACAGCAATCCCAACCTTCACCACCATCACCACCACAGCAATCCCAACCTTCACCACCATCACCACCACAGCTATCCCAACCTTCACCACCATCACCACCACAGCTATCCCAACCTTCACCACCATCACCACAGCAATCCCAACCTTCACCACCATCACCACCACAGCAATCCCAACCTTCACCACCATCACCACAGCAATCCCAACCTTCACCACCATCACCACCACAGCTATCCCAACCTTCACCACCCTCACCACCACAGCTATCCCAACCTTCACCACTATCACCACAGCAATCCCAACCTTCACCACCATCACCACAACAATCCCAACCTTCACCACCATCACCACCATCACCATCTGTGGGGATCAGAGGAAGCCCGCAATGAGTGAAGTCCTGAGTGAATGTGTACTGTTTCATGGGCACAGTGACAAAGACCAAACATGAGACTTGTGGGAAATGGGAAAACTCATTCCCCATATGGGCCAATCTCAGAGGGGTGACAGAGCTTTCCCCAAGTACCCCAGTGTGTCCAAAAACTAGCAACTGCAGCTTCCTCCTCCTGAATGCTCACGCCTGAGGCTGCCCACCTATAGGACCTCCTACAGAAACTGTCTCACCTCTCCACAAGTGCCGGACAAAACAAACTCCCTGAGGTGTCTGGTGCAACAGTAGCCACTCCATCAGAGAAGCCCAGCCCACCTGACCCGAGTCTCTCTATGCATGGCGTCTGTGGATCTGTCCTTTTTCTTTTCTTTGCTGCCCTTAGTCAGGGCCATTATGCCAGGTCTCACTGTCATGGCAACCATCACTGTCATCACTACCATCCTCAAATCATTATCATATCATCATCACCACCATCATCCCCATATCGTCATCACCATTCTTACCATATCCTCTTCACCATCAGCACCATCTCTCACTATCATTACCACCATCATCACCATCACCATCATAACCACCATTATCACCATCGCCATCCTCACCATGTCACTGTCATCATTACATTCCTATCACCATCATCACTACATCACTGTCACCACCATCATCACCACCATCATCACCACCATCATCACCACCATCATCACCACCATCATCACCACCATCATCACCATCATCGTTACATCACTACATCACTATCACCATCAGCATCCTCACCACCCCCATCAACATAATAGTAAAATGTTTTAAGATGTTTACATGGGCTGAACTCTGGGTAACTCATGGTCACTTCTAGAAGGAAACAAAGGAATGATTTCTTATGCTCCCCATGCCTCACTTAACAAAATGATTCTGTAAGGAAGGGGCAGTTGCTGACTCCAGCATACAGGCCAGGAGAGAGACAAATACATTCTCTCTGGCCGTGCCCTGCTGCCTGCTTGTGGTGTGTCCCTTTGCTGAAATGACATGCTAACTGTCTAGTGATTATTTTGCTCAACAGCAGGCCAAAGGGATGAGTTGGCCTTCTCTGTTTTTAAGATGAATATTCTGGAAGTTTGACAGCACTACACACATTTTTTCCATCTTGGTCCCATTTCTTGCTCATCTACACTAAGGCATTAAAGATTATCCTGTGGAGCAGGAGGAGGGGCACAGAGTGGCATGGAGATGGAGGAGAACCAACCTTCTCAGGCACCAGGAATGAACATCTTCAAAGGCTCTCAGCGTCCCGGAGTGAAACTGACGTCTTTGGTCCCCATTCGTTCTTGTGCATAGAGATCATCATCCAGATGAAGCCCACTGAGCATAATGAGGCACTGCAAGTAATTAGCAGGCAATATTTAATTAACAAATTGGTATCACTTAACCAACCCAGTCCAGCTGGGATGTGCAGCCCTCCTAGTGAAACCACATCCTGAGCTGGGCTGATCTGCAGTTTCTACTCAAGAAGGAAGGAGAAAGCCTCCTCAGCATGGGCTGAGACAGCCTCAGCAGCTCTTTGCTGGGTATCAGCACTCACCTGGGGCTGCGCTCTGCCCATTTTTGTGTGAAAGTGTCCCTTCGGAAAATAAATTAATAGGCCATCAGGGTAAAGACTGGTCTGGTTTTGTTGATTGGTTTGCTTTGTTATTTTAAAATACTTAATGGACACAATAAAAGCTGATAATCCCTGTCCACCCCCCTGCCCCACTTTAATACATCCCCAAATCTGGAACTGCTTATCAGGACCTCTCCAGCTGCCTAGGAGGAAGGTCATTTGCTCCTTCTTGGGGGAGGGGGAAGAGGGAGGGAGCACTCCCTTGCTGTGTCTCAGCCTGTTACATTCCACTCCTGAATCCATTCTTGAACGCAGACCCACACATCCTCACAGAGATGCTGCGTGACTCCCCAGTCACTAGCAACATTTCTCATAGTAGTTTTTGCCTGGATCCCCTGTCTCTGCAAACACATTAGAGTAGCCACCATTTCCTTCTTTACAATAAGGGCTTCTCTCCTCTCAACCACTACAACCAGCACCAACTCCTCCCTCACCAACCACCCTAGCCAGCACCAGCCCTCCCCACTCACTAGTGGCAGCTCCTCCTTCCTCACAGATACCAAGGTTTGTCCTAGAACCATCTGGCAAGCCTCACCACACAACCAATGTCCTCACCTAGGGAGCTGAGGAGATTGCAGTGCCAGACCCCTCGCTGGGGTGGTGTTAGTGTTAAAGGCAGCTCCTAGGCCACCACAGGGAACTAATTACTTCTCAACACCAGGTAGTCCTCATCTGTGGTCCCACCCTGACGTCAGGGAAGCAGACAGATGGAGGGGGTTTGTGGGGACTACTCTTGGCTCTATTTTTAGGATCAAAGTTACTTCTGACCCCAAAGATCTTGGGATTTCCAAGATAATTTAGGGTTTATTAAGAGTGCTGTCAGTCAGCCTCCATCCCCGCTTCCATTTGGGCAAACGGCTCTGACTTAAATCCCTTCTCAGTGTGTTGAAAAATGCCGGCTCAGGTCCGAAGGTCCAGCAGTGAAGCAGATGGGCAATGCTTTCCCACTCCCAGAGAAGCATTTTTTTTCTCTCCCTTTAGAAGGGTGCAGATGCATTTCCCTTCACTTCAGCTGAAATCACCACGATGCAGAAGCTAGAAGTCCTCCTGAAGCGCCCATGGCTTGCAGTTCTGCAGCAAAGACGAAACCAGGCTTGGGCAGTGGGAGTTAGAGAGCTGGAGCATCACATTAAACAGCTGACCCCAGGGTCTCGCCCTGACAACCTCCTCTCTGCACCGAGGAAAGTGACTGGGGAGACACATCCCATGCAATTTGAAGAATGTTCTTTTATTCAGCATCCAATATACGACAAGCACCAGGCTAAGCTCCGGGAGTCCTGTAGTCAGTCAGACAAATAAAACCCATAGTAAGGCGAGAGAGGGAGAAACAATAGACCAATAAACAAATAGATGTATGATACAGTGTGTGTGTGGGGGGACTCAATACAGAGAGAGGAGAAGAATGAGAGGGAGGTGGGCTAGACAGTGACTGTGCAGGTCCTAGGATGGCACAGTGCCCGGTGGGTAAGTGGTCAGGTGAAGTTAGTGATGGCGATGTTGATATGATGGTGGAGATGATGGTAACAAGGACGATGTTGATGGTGATGATGTTGGTGAGGATGATGGTGTTGGTGAGGATGATGGTGTTGGTGAGGATGATGGTGTTGGTGATAGTGATGGTGATAATGCTGGTAGCAAAGGTGATAATGATGATGGTGGTAATAATCACAGCAGGATGTCACTGGCTACCCCTGAAGGTTCCTGGCTACCTGTTTGTCTTCCTCAATACGTTTTTCATCTTTGGTTACAACATGTCTAAGGGCCTGATCTAAAGTGACAAGATGTCAAAACTGTGCCAACCTCTTTTTCAGTTTGAACACATTGCCTTGGAGTTGATCAAAGAGAGTAAGTGTGTGAGTATGCACTTAGCTTGCTGATAAAAGGATATCACACCCCAACCTGGGAAATGGTGGGGCTCCCTGTGTTTGGTGGTGGCAATGTAATTGTCTTGAGAACAAGAACAATTCTGTGTGTTTTTTGGTTTTTATTTGTTTGTTTTGTTTTGTTGTAGAGAAAGCAGGCTGAGCCCATCACGAGTAACCATCCAGGGAGCAGCATTCCCCCATAGTCTTCCCTCCAGGTTCTGCCTTGGCTCCCTTGATGATGGCCTGTGATCTGCAAGATGAAAAACACCCCTTCCTCCCTAAGTTGCTCTTGTTCGGAGTGTTCATCACAGCCACAGAAAGCTAAGTAGGAAAGAAAGCGACGTAACTCTTCAAGGCTCTCAGGAGACACAGTCCATAAGGACTGACTCACTGGTTGCCATTGTAACTGTGTGATTGATTACCCAGAGCTGATGAGAGAGAATGTCTTAACATTTACTGTCTTGTACCTAATTATAAAAGCATTGCGACTTTCCTTTTAGAAACTTCGGAAGCTAAGGAGCCAGAATGGAGGGAGCAGGGGTGGCTTGCTGACCAGTGAGTGCTCTGTATTACCACTGTGAGGGTTTAGATCCAGGCTTACTTTCATCCAGACTCTGGGCACCCACAGGGCACACACTCATGATGCTGCTGTAAATAAAGTCCAGGGACCAAGCTCTATCCGGGCAGTCCTCAGATGGCTCAGGCTGGCGTCACCCACATCATACTGATGCCATTTCTGAGCCCACGGCTGGGCTCTCCAGGAGGGGTTGGCCACCAATTCTATCCCTGTCATACCACTGAGGTGGAGCTGAGAGAGAGGAGGTGGCAGGTGAGTGGATACACAGGTCATGGCTGAGACAACTTTTCTGTCAGGCTGATTTGGAGTTGCAGATCCTCTCCAGCTGTAACAAGTCAGCTTCAGGGCAAGAAGCCAGGTGGGGACAGGCAATGGTGGCCATGCAGTGGACAATAATAGCCTGGACTCCCACCAGAGTGGTAGCGGTGGAGGAAGAAGTGAAGTCTGCTTGAGATAAGCCTGCCCGTCTGCTGACAGATTGGGTGTGAGGGAGACCTCACTGTGCACTGAGCAACTTGGTCAGGAGGGAAAGTCAGCCTTGGCAGTGTTGACATCAAGAGATGAGGTTTGAGCATGAGAAACTGACCAATCTAAGCATCCTCAGGAGGCAATCTCACTGTGCACAGATATGGTAAAGGCACGGAGCCCAGTGCCTGGCACCCAGAAAAAAACTCCACAGTGCCTCAAACTCGCATCCTGCACATGTCCAGGGCAGAGCTTGACGGGGCTCCCCACTGGCTCGTCCTCATTCCTGCCCGACTCTATCGTTCTGCTCCCACGCCAAAGCCCAGGAAATATGAGCTGCAGCCCCGTGGGCCATAGGGCAGTCGGGGAGAAGACAAATGTTCTGTGGGAGGGGTGGCTCCAGGGTCACACCGGCGTCAGCAGCAGCTAGCTGCCCGTCCGCATCCTGGGAAACCAGACTGGAGCCTGGGCTGTGGCTATGTGGGGGCTCCGGCGTCAGGTTGGTTCTTTCTCCTTTCTCCTCATCAAATGCACCGAAGACAGCCACCCTTGACAAGGAAGGGTGGTGGGGAGGGGGCTGAGAATCCCTGCAGCTCTTCCTCCATGATCTTATTTCAGGGCAGTGTGTTCCTGGAGTCTGCAACAAGGCAACCAGTGGTGGGGACCATAAAGCACTCTGGACACCAGGGGAGACCCTGGGGCTGATCCCTCGAAGTGAAATTCCGGCAGCCATTCCCAATTCTCTTCCAGGAAACCAACCTGACCCTGGCCTGAAAAAAAACGGTCCCATCCTGGCTGGTCAAGCCCACCCCTCTTCTTCTTGACACTTTGTATTTTTGTAACAAGTTCATTGATCAGGGCGAGTAAATCTGATTATCCATTGTTCATCCAGAGCCTTCCTGTGTCTTAGACCTGCCTGGGAACAAAGTTCATCTCTCTTGGATTCCTTAGCGAATTCTGGAGCCTAATGTAAGGTCTGTGGTCCATCAATACTTACTCATCAGCTGCTGATGTCATCTGGGCAGAACAGAAAGGAGAAAAGATTTGCGCAAATACAGCTATGATCCTTGCTCTGTTCCATTTTGAGCACACACACAGACACACACACACACTCACACACACACACAGACACACACACACAGACACACACACTCACACACACACACAGACACACACACACTCACACACACACACAGACACACACAGAGAGACAGAGACACAGAGAGAGAGACAGAGAGAATATCCTAGACGACAGATATTCATCATCAACCTAAAGTAGCATTTCTACTCTGAGAGCAATACACTCTATAGAATATGAAGGGGTGATGTTATGCTAAGAAGCCTGTGAGTTTGCATGGGGTCAAGTATTATTCTCGCTTCCATTTTTTTCTTGTGACAAATTCCAGACGTACACTTTAGTGGACAAGCGGCCCTATGAGCATGCATGGAGCAGACTGCGCTGGTCATCAGCATGTTGAACGAGACGAAAGACTTAGCATGAGCGTCATACTGAACAAGGAGTCTGGTTCCCGATTTCTACTGTGCTCAGAAGCAAATTAAGAATACCAACATCCCTGCTTCGTTTTGGCTTTTTTTTTTTTATTATTTCTACACCTTTATTTCTCTGTGTAAAGAGCAGGGAAAGGAATAAAATAAAAATGGCACAGTTGACACACACACACAAAACACATGGTTGGGGGGTCAGAGAAAGGTGGTAGGTAAGTAGATGGGTGAGGGGTCATTTTGGCATTTTATCACTAGCCTTGCCATGTGATACCACAGTAAAGGAAAACTGGAGGTCGGGGAGATGGCACAGCTGGTAAAAAGTACTTGCCATGTGTCTTAGTCAGAGTCACTGTTGCTTTGATGGAACACCATTATCAAAAGAAAGTTGGGTGGGAAAGGATGTGTTTGGCTTGCACTTCCACATCCTAGTCCGAGGTTAAAGATCTACATTCAGGGCAAGAACTCAAACAGGGCAGGAACCTGGAGGCAGGAGCCGATACATAGGCATGGAGGAATGTTGCTTACTGGCTTGCTTACCGTGGCTTGCTGAGCCTGCTTTCTTATAGAACCCAGGACCACCAGCCCAGGGGTGGCCCCTCATCGAGCACTAATTAAGGAAATGCCCTACAGGTTTGCCTACAGCCCCATCTTATGGAGGCATTCACTCAATTGAGGTTTCCTCCTCTAAGATGACTATAGCTTGTGCCAAATTGACATAAAACCAGCTACCACATCATGAAAGCATGAGGTTTTGAGTTCGGATCCCCAGCACTCACATAAAAAGCTGTTGGGCCTGTGCCCCCAGCATTGGGAAGTAGGGGACAGGAAAATTCCTAGGGCTTACTGGCACCACTAAATGAATGGATGGGAGAGCCTGTCTCAAAAAAGAAAGCAAGAGTGATCAAGGAAGACACCTGTCATTGACCTCTGCCCTTCACATGCAAGTGCACATACATGCGCAATCACCTGCAGACTGATCTCTCTCTCACACACACACACACACATACACACCACACACACACACACACACACACACAAACCTCACCACACCACACACTACATAACACACACATACACACCACACACACACACACACACACACACACACACCACACACACACACACACACATACACACCACACACACACACACACACACAAACCTCACCACACACACACCACACACTACATAACACACACACACACACACCACACACACACACACACGCACACGCACGCACGCACGCGCACACACACACGATGGAGTGGAATATCTGCATACTTGGAACCCAGGAAAACCAAGGCAGGAAGAGCAGTGGTTTGAGGCTAGCCTGGACTACATAGTGAGACTCTGTCTTAAGTCAAAATCAAAACTAGCCAACAATAGGAAGAGGAGACTACATTAAGAGAAAGGATAAGAATTTTAAAAAGAGTCAAGAACTGTAGTTATTTGTAGATGATATTACTATCTTCCGTGGAAACCCAACAACCTATAAGATATTAACAGCAGTAAATAAAAGGCCTATCTTAGTTTCATTTTTGTTTTGTTATTATAAGAAACTATCCTTGGCCGGGCGGTGGTGGCGCAGGCCTTTAATCCCAGCACTGGGGAGGCAGAGCCAGGCAGATCTCTGTGAGTTCGAGGCCAGCCTGGACTACCAAGTGAGTTCCAGGAAAAGGCACAAAGCTACACAGAGAAACCCTGTCTTGAAAAACAAAAAACAAAAAACAAAAAACAAAAAACAAAAAACAAAAAAAGAAAAGAAAAGAAAAGAAACTATTCTGACAAAAAGTAACTTGGAGAGAAAGGGCTTTATTTCAGCTCACAATTCCAGGTCACAGTTCATCACTGTGGGGAAGGCAAGGGAGGAAATTCACACAGCCAGTCACATCACATCCACAGTCAAGAGCAGAGAGGGATGAATGGATACAAGCTCACTCGTTTGCTCGCTCGTATTCAGCTCAATTTCTCTAATACAGTTCAGGACCCTCTGCCTAGGGAATGGTGTCGCCCACACTTGGCTGTGGCTTCAAATACCAATTAACCTATTAATGAAGATAATCCCTGACCGACATGCCTATAAGTCAACCTGATCTGGACAATTCCTCATTAAGACTCTCTTTCCAGATGATTCTATGTGTCAAGTTGATAATGCTCATCCACACATAACCTGAATGAAAAATAAAAAAATAAATAACACCTAAGAATCTACTCGATTCCCACCAGATCCTAATTACTTAGGAAGTTGTAGAATTCCATTCTCAAACCTAACAAAAACAAAATCTGCTCATGATTAACTCTAAGGAAACTTTGGAAGACAATTTTGTTGATGATTCTAAACTTTGAAGGATGGAAAAGCTCACAGCCACAATAGAGTCTACAGAGAAGAAGGCTCCATTCGGATGTGACTTCTCTCTAAGTTTCCCAGGCGGTGACCCCAAGGATGCCAGCATATTTTTTACATGGCATTTGACAGACTCACCCTGAGAAAAGCAAAACTCCCAAACTGGCCAGGATCTTTTGGCAATAATGGATGCTATGGTGGTAGAACCTGCTGACGGGTATGGCAAGTTACTATGCAAACTAAAGAAATTGTGATAGATAAATAATTCGACAGCACATTCCATGATGTACGTCCAATCGACGACTGTTTGTGGAGCAGCTGTTATGTGCCAGGTGGTCTCCCTGGTCTCTGGCTATGTGACTGGTTGAAGTCTGTGCCCACGAGGAGGCCCTGGTCTTGAGGAATGGTACCAATAGTTCCTAAGTCCCTGGATAAGTCTGAGGGCCATTAGTGTTGTTTACAAAAATAAATCAAGATGGGAGAAAGCATGTGTTTGTGAGGAGAGTGGGCTCTGATCAGAGACGGGTCCTGAGTTTACTGTGGGACAGGTAATGAAGGTAGAGAGAGCACCTATGAAGTAAAGTGAAGGAGCCAAGGCCTTGGGACAGTTGAGACACAGTGTTCTGGGCAAGGAGGCCAGAGTAGCTGTAGCAGGGGGTGAGATGGAAGAAGGCCAGAGATGTAGCTATTTGCAGCAGGGGCAACAGCAAGAGAAGAAATCTCCATGGTGAGAGGAGCCTATCTGAGTGGAAGAGGGGCCTGCTCCAGGCTCACTCAGGAGCGTGGGTTACCAAAAAAGCATAGCACAGACCAGCTTAGAGACTACTGCAGTCACCCAAGCTGAGCAGGTGCTAGAGGGGCATGGAAAGATAGCTGGACCCCAAGAGAACAGGGAAGCAAGTGGGTGTGGTTTGCTGGTGTGCTCTAGGTGGACATAAGCAGAGACTTGGGGATGGAGGGCTAGGATTAGCTTTTCCCAGGACAAAGACACTGAGACCAGCAGATAGAGAGGACAGACATGTAAGACGTTTGTTTAGACCACCTTTGCCCTTGAAAGCCCCAGCAAGCCTGAAGTGTACAGGCTAACTACCCACACTTGTCTGCCTCTCCCAGGGTAGAAGATCCCACAGGCACCCCACAGGGAGAGGCTTGGCTGACTCTGTGTAATCGGGGGTCAAACTGAGCTCTGATTCATTTTGACCAGTCATGTGACCCTTGACCTGCCAGCTGCCCCCCTCCCCCCAAGCTCCAGGAGCCCCTTCCAACCCGAAGACTCTGGGAATTCAGGAAATCCCAATTTAGCTACATTTAGCTACGTGGCTTTGGAAACTGGCAGCCACCAGAGAATGGAATCCGGAAGGCCCTGCCATTGTGTGCGCAGTCTAGACTCAGGCCTGGGCTGCTGCGCCAGGAAGGAGTGAAAGTCCCTTTCTCAATCACCCACCTTCCAGGAAGCAATAACCAGGTTCGGCTCAGCCAAGCTCTAGCAGGGTCCGGGGCCACCCCGGGGCTTGGCCAGCCCTGTTATTATTCTCTCACCCCTGGCCAGATGCCCCACGCCCAGCTAGTGCTTCCTCGGAGATAACAAGTGCAGAGTGACCATGTCAACCTGTACAAACAGGTGGAACTTATTTACACCAGGACAGGGAGCCACTGGCCAGCCTGCCCACGGGGAGCCGAGCCCGATAAAGCCGCTTATCACGGAGGGCTAGAGGTGTTGTTTTCTTGTTTGTTTGAAGGTTTGGGATCTGTAAGTCCAGTGCCGCTGGGGACAAGTTTAACAACAGCCACAGAGAGCCTCAGAGAGGATGAAGCCACGCTAGCCGGCCCACTGTGTGAGTGAGCCCTGCTGTGGAATCTATGGGGCTGGTTTTGACAAGCAGGGATAAAGCGAGGATTAATGAACCATTTGCCTTCGGACAAAAATGATATGTTGAGCCTGGCGGTGGTGGCACATGCCTTTAATCCCAGTGCTTGGGAGGCAGAGGCAGATGGATCTCCGTGAGTTTGAGGCCAGCCTGGTCTTGGGGAAAAAACTAACTAACTAAATAAATAATGTGTTGAGTAAAACCTGTGTGTGCTCCACATGGGCACCATGCCCTCAGCTTCGCGTCAGTCACTTCTGCGTATGTGGAACTGAAAGGCACAGGGAGACACACAGCAGATGCCCGAGGGCTGCCACAGCCAATTGGCAGTCAGATGCATGGCTCCGAGTCGCTCTACTGTTTTGGCAGTGCGTCATACACAGTGCATGAAGCAGCCACTGTCTTTGTGTTGGACGGTCACCCACCACCTCATCTCATTTCATCCTTGGAAAAGCTGACCCTAGGAGGTGGCACACCGTCAAGCTTTGTAACGCCAGTGACAGAACCACCTCAGCAAGCTCCTTCACCCAGGAGTTTCCCTTTCCAAACTTCCGGGGAGGGCCCAGGTGGGTGTGGAGTCCCTCAACCAGGAGGCAGACAGAGCACCCACATGTGGGCAAGCCTCAGAGAGCCGACCTCTCACTGGAAGGGTCAGACCTGGGAAGCAGAACCTGCCCCCTCACCGCCATCTCTGAGTTCTGACCTCTGAAACAGGCAGGACATCTAGCTCTCCAGCCTTCCTGCAAGGGAGGTTGGAGGAGATACCTGGGGAGACACCGTGCAGACAGGGCAGACACTCAGGCCAGTGTGCGCTGCAGACAGCAAACCTGAACCCCGGGAGGCTAAACACAAACCCACACAGCTACCCAAGCACCAGCCACTGGGCACCAAGGAACCCAGGCTCCCAGGAACCCAGGCAAAAAAAGTGGCTCGGCCAGTTCTGCCTGCCGCCCAACCCCACTGTCCGCCTCTCAGGCTCCAATGGCAGTGTGGCAGGCCATCCGACATGGAACACATTCCACTGGGGATTTTCAGGGTAGGATAATCTGACATGTGTCTGGACATGCTGTTCCTCCGCTGACGTTGTGATATCTACTGCTTGCTCTCAAATCAACATCTCAAATCAACAAGGACAGAAGACAGGGAGACTCCTCGCACAGACCCACTGCACCCTCATTCTTCTCCCAGTCTCCCACCTTGTTTCACAATGTCCACAATGTCCCAATAGCTGTCCCTTACTTACTACCCTGGCACCCACCTGCAGGTGCACCACACTGTTGGGGAAGAAGGTGGACAGCATGGCAGTGGGGGGAGGGGAGGGGAAGGGCTGTACCCAGGGCTGTTTGAGGGATGACAGTCTCATCTCTGCCTACCAGCATCCAAGAGGGTTGGGCAAGTCCTCACTTCTGAGCCTCACTTTCCCCACCTGTAAAATGGGGGTAGGGCCAACATGCAGGCATTCAGCAGAGCTCTGGTGGCCAATATTAAATGGGGCTAATAAGACTGGCTGGGATTTCACTCCAGTCAGGCTTTCTGCACAGTGGGTATTTTATGGTACCTGCTGAGTGAATTTGTTTTGATTGAGTTACAGACAAAAAACAAAACAAAACAAAAAAAAAGCTTTACAGAAACAAGTTAAAGGGGAAAGGATTTATTTGGCTCATAATTTCGAAGGTTTTGGGTCCATGAGGGCAGGGAGGGTCTGGCGCCACCCATGGCAGTGAAGGCAATGGAAATTGTTCACTTGGTAGAAGACCCGGAAACTGAGAACAGGCAGGAACCATTTGGTGAGTGTAACTGTCAAAGGCTTCCCCAGAACCTACTTCCTGCAGCGAGGCCCTACCTCCTAAAGGTTCCACAGTCTCCCCAGACAGTGTCACCAGCTAGAACCTGGTGATAAGACAGGAGTCTGTGTAGGACATTCCTATGCCAGCCGCAATGACACTTGTGACCGATTCACTGACAGGACAGCTGTCTTAATGAGTGAAGTCACAATCCAAAGAAACATGAGACAGGCATTTGAGTAGGACATGCATTGCCAAAAGGAAATGGCAGGAATTGCCCAGCAGTCAGAGAGAGGGCACTGGTGTCAGGCCTGGGCCTGAGTCCCAGCTTTGTCACATTTGGGCTGTGTGACCTTAGACAGGTATATCAGTGTCTCTGAGCTTCCATTTCTCTACAGTGGAGACGTGCCTTGCACATATCTATGGAGTGGGATGAGTGAGCCCACAAGAGGTCATGGAGAACCCAGGTTATTGCTGTGTCCATGGTGAGCACTGGGTGAAAGGTGATGGTGATGAAGAGTGGAGACCAGGGTAAGGAAGGAAGCACACCAGCCCACATGTGTGCCTTTCCCTGGGGGAGGACAGCGGGAATGGAACTACACTACCTTAAAGCCCGAGGGAGAGGTGGGGTCTGGAGACTGGATTCAGAGGTTGCCACCTGTGCATCTGAAGCCAAGAAACCAGGGATGAAGGAGTACCATGGTAAAGCTGCCAGTGCGAGGCTGGTGACCAGGGTCCTCCCTCACCCCAGTGCAGGGGCTGGTGACCAGGGTCCTCCCTCACCCCAGTGCAGGGCTGGTGACCAGGGTCCCTCCCTTACCCCAGTGCAGGGCTGGTGACCAGGGTCCCTCCCTTACCCAGCTCCAGTTCTTCTATAGCTTCCAGTATTTGTTTAATTGACCTTTTTAAAAGAAATCACAGTTGACCAAGACCAGTATGATAGAATAGGATGCAACCAGATGCCCCTGACCTCAGTTAATGGGAGTCAAGGGGCCAGGGCAGCCCAGGTACACCAGGCCACAGCAGTCCGTCCGAGTTTCTGTCTCACCATCTGAGTACTGCTTCCAATGAAAGGCGCAGAAAACACAGTGCGGGTGTCAGTGGCTCTGGAGCAACTCCCACACAGGAACGAGAGCCTTTTGTCCCCTGCTAGTTGGAGACACTCTTAGGCCCAGATGCTCATGCTCTGAGAATGGCCATGTGGAGGGTTAAGTTGTCCACGAGCACAACTCATTCTGCAGTAAAAGCCAGTCTTAATCCTGAGTGGATTTGGGTAAACTGGAAACCTTTGACCCCTTAGCTGTACTTGTCCAAAAAAGTGGCCAGAAGCAGGGTAGCTTGAGGCCCAGTAACAAGTTAGATTCCAGGCATCCAGAGACCTGAAATATGGAGTCTCTGTGGTCAGCAAAATAGCTCAGAGAGTGAAGGCACTGGCTGCCAGCCCCGAGGACCCACATGGTGATGGAGAGAACAGATTCTGCAAGTTATACTCTGACCTCCACATGTACACTGTAGAGCACATGCACGTATGCAATAAAAACAAACAAACAAACAAAGGGGAAAAGCTTCTTTTTGAGGTGTCCTCTTTGGACTGCGTGCACCGTTCTAGCCTGGTTGAAGCTGGAGGAAATGTCAAAGAATGTAGATCGTGGGTTATCTTCAAGCACACATAATCCAGTCATGGCAGTAGCACTAGCCTGGGCATGCTTGCTAGTACACAGTTGAGCGGGTTTGGGAGCATTACGGCTCCCCTGAGTGTGCGTTGCAGGCAGTTGGCTGCTATGGGCTTTGTTCATTCATGCTCTGTTATCCCACCTGGACCCTCTTCCTAGTGGCCAGAGGTTGGTTCTCTCCTCCAGTTGAGCAGATGCGGGTGTGAGCAGGGCTATATTCCGTGTCAGGGCTCAATGACTTTGATGGTCCCTTCATCTTTTGAGAATGGGAAGGAATGGGAGATGGGAGACCTAGAAACACTTGTCATACAGGCAACAGCAGGAGCCCGCTGCTGTGGGTACCTGCCCAATGGCATGGATGCTCTCCGACTCTGCTGCTGCCAGCAGGTACCCACCAGGGTGGGGATGAAGCTTCACCAGCCACACTTCGTCATGTGCTGCCCAGGGAATTGGACACAGAAGCACAGTGGGACGAAGGTCACTGCCCTAGTCCCTAACACAAGCTCAAGCATTTCCCCAGCAACCTTTGCTCTGAGCTGTGGGTGCTGGGAGCCAAACCCAAGGGCAAAAAGTAAGAACTGGGGTCAAGCAGGCCTTACTTACTCATTCATTCTACTTGGTGCCCAAGGCTGGGACTTCCTGCTCAGCATGCCACCATGGTAATACCCACTGCTGATGCCAACAGAGAACAGAGGACTCTAGGGGGTGGGGCAGATGGCTCAGCTCTGCCTGCACATGGTGATGTCTCCTGTCTTCACTCGGGTTTGCTCCCTCCAGGGTCTGCCACACCTAGTATAGGATGACTGTGTCCTCTCAGCCTATCTCCTCAGTCGTCAGATGCTCACTCAGCAGTCCCGAGGAGGGGCAGAGAGGAGGCTTCTCTCAGAAGACACTATGCAGATTCAGCTCATGGCCACCAGTATGGCTGAGTCTCAAAGTGTGTTCTGAGAGCTACCGTGGCCTTCCACTGAGGAGCAGAGAGGTTCAGCATTTTATTCCTGTTCACACAGCAGAGGGGAAGGGAGCCAAGACTCTCTCTTAGCAGTCTGCCTGCAGAGACATGTGGGTTCCAAGCCGCCTAAATTAACCCCTTCCATGCCAAACATCCTGGTCACTGCAGCTATGTGGTACAAGAATGGGCATGTACTCCCAGCAGCACTGTTGAGAGCCTCATATTTTTATTTAGGTGATGTGCCACATGGTTTCCCTGGACCTGTTCACAAGAGCAGCCCTGCTGTATGGTGACCATCCCTGGCTGATGGCCTTGGATCAGGAGACTCTAAGGAAAAGCAGTCTTTGTCCTTAGGAGAGCATACAGTAAGCTTTACCCCATGAGCAGGGACCATCTCTAGGACAGAACTTAGATCTGCCTCTGATCTCTGTCCTAGCCATGGTATCACCATGCCTCAGTCAGGGAGGATCCAGCCTTGCTTCTAGTACCTCCCACTGGGAGGACAGACACAGTGCCCAGCACCCCCTCTCTGATTTTGGGCTTCCAGACCAGCATCCCAGGTTCCATTGTCCTTCCCAAGCCAGCACCCAAAAGAGGATCCCACATCCACCATTTCCAAGGTCCTTTGTCTGACTTTCCCGTCAGCCTTACTGACCATGAGACTAAGGCCTTGATTTTAACTTCCCAAGCACTGTTGAATAGATGGATTTCTTCCCAAGGGCTAGAGATCTAGGACTCTCTGAGATGGGAATCCGTGGGATCTGCCCTGCCAAGGAGTTGCCCTCAAGCTCTTCAAGCTCTGGGTGGAAGGAAATCCCCGAGCTGGTCTGCATAAGGACACAAATGGAAAACTAAGGGACACACACTCTCCAATTCCAGCCTCAGCACACAGCAGCACACTGACCCATTAAGGAAGATCTGCAAACAGCTGATTCTGGTGCTCCCGCCCTGCCGACTCCAGGCACAGTGAGGAGAACAGTCTCTGCTTAGAGGATCCAGCTGATGACCCAGCTCTCCCACTCTCATTCCCAAGTGAAAATCCTGGGATCTTAGTTAGGGTTTTTATTGCTGTGAAGAGACACCATGACAATGGTAACTCTTACAAAGGAAAACATTTGCTTCAGGATGGCTTACAGTTTCAAAGGTTCAGTCCATTATTATTATTGTGGGGAGCATGGTGGCACACACAGGCAGGCATGGTACTGGAGCTGAGAGTTCTACATCTTTGGGCAATAGGAAGTTAACTGAGACACTGGGTGGTATTTGGAGCACAGAAAACCTCAAAGCCCACCCCCACAGTGACACACTTCCTCCAACAAGGCCACACCCACTCCAACAAAGCTCCTAGTAGTGCCAGTCCCTATGAGATTATGGGGGCCAGTTATATTCAAACCACCACACCTGGCTTCCGTCAGGAGCTGTAGCAAGAGCCACCATAATGGCAGTCACTTGTTATTCCAGCATGGCAGAGCTGGGGCAGGGGGATGAAAGGATCAGGAAGGTCTAGGCTACACAGTGACACCCTGTCTCCAGGGGCAGCAGGTCACGAGATCTCATGCTCTGCGGACAACTCACTACTGAGCATGAACACTCCACCCTGGCTTCACCTCCCTCCCTCCCCTCTGTCACTTCTGACTCATGCTCCCTGCTCCTGTGACTCCAACCTGACCAGAGCTAGCTAGAGATGCCACCACACGGGCACTACCTGTCTGACCTTCAAGTCACAGCACAAGTGTTGGGCATGGTAACAAATGCCTGGGATCCCAGCACCCAGAGATTGAGACAGGAGGATTGCTGTGAGTTGGGCGCCACCCTGGTCTACATAGCAAGTGTCAGGTCAGTCCAGGATACATAGCAAAATCCTGTCTCACAGGGGAAAAAAAATCTAGCTAGGATTCTTCCTTCCTAGGGAGGCATTCCAATCCTGCTCTGCCCCCAGTGTGCCCAATACTCCCATGGTGAGCCTGATGCCTGGCACTCTCACATCTGAAGTGCCACCTGAGAGCGTTCCAAACATGTGTCCCTTGAGGGCTGCGAGCTGCTTGAAGACAGGACAAGTCACGTTTTCTCCTGCTACCAAAGCACTTGCACAGCACTGGACTAACAGAAGGCACTCAGTAAATGTCAAGAAAGCAAACAGTAGGCACTAATAAATAGCAAATAACAGAAGCAGGTTGCCTGCTCCGTGCCAGGTAATATGGCACAAGGGTCTTGCCCCAACAACACCTTGGAGTCATTGGGGGAAGGTGGCCCTTCAAAAACTGGGTCCCTGAACCTCTCATCAGGCTTCTGGAAGTTTCCAGGGATGTCAGTTAGCCAGCAATGAGCCCACGCTAGGGCTAAGGGAGTTATGTAAATGGATAAAACAAGGTTCCCCCACCCTCCAGATGTAACAGGGCTTAGTTCATTTTTTGTTTTTCAAGAAAGGAAGAGTGTTCTCAAAGAGGGTTCCCTGAGCAGCAGCACAGCCTCCCCTTAGAGAGAATGTGTCAGAGATGTGGACTCCAGGACCCATCTGAGATCAGCTGATCAGAGCAGGACTCTCTGCCACCCTGAGCACACCCTCCAGCTCCATGCCCAGGGTGCTACAGAGTGGCAGTCACATTATAAAGCTGTTTTTAGGTGTCATCCACTCATGGCCACATAGGAAGCCCATGATGTATGATCCTGGTCCACATCCTGATTCAAAAGAGCTTCAGGGGAGACTGGAGATACCAGGGTGTAACCACTAGTCCCCTCTGGAGGACAGCCTTTCCGACAACACAGTTCCTTAGTGGGGGGCTTTGGTGCCATGGATGGGGCTTTGGTGAGGGGTTTATTCTGCAGACCCTCCCCCACATCCTGTGCTTCAGGCATCTTTTGGGCAGTCCTGTTGCCCTGCCCCTCCCTGTTTGCCTTTGGCTTGTCTGGTATGCACCCTGGAAGCTGGAGGACCCTGGGGCAGTGCCCTGTGACCTCCCTGCCCTCTTCTTTCTGCACCCACCTGCTTGGGAAGGATTGGAGAAGGCACCTCCCTAATTCTTGGCCTATCACCACCAACTGATGGCAGAGGGGGCTGGGCTTCTGAGTCTACTCTTATCCCCACCAGGGGCTGGGGCCTGCCAGTATTCACCAAACAGGTATTTGGTGTGTGTGTTGTGGGGGAAGGGTTGGTGGGTGGGGTGCTCTGGGACTTCCCCTGGGACAGTCATACTCATAAGCAAACACATTGGCTCTGACCTGCTGTGCATAGGCCTTCCGCTTTCCACTTTTACTCTGTCGAGAGACAATGCCAGGCTGAGGGGACACAGGGCCCATCCCACAGGGACCGCAGGGCCTCTCTCTGTGGCTTCCTGTTGTTGCTTTATTGGTGGCCCCAGGAGCCAAGCCACCCTGTGGATGCCCCAGAGGAAAGTTCTCACCAAACTCTAGGCAGCTGCCTGGGGCTCATCTGCCCTCTCTGTCCAGCACTGCACAGGGCCTGACTACCAGGGGCCTTTGTGCCCCAGCCTCAGCAGGTCTTTGGGGAGAACCAGCAAGTGCTAGACTTAGGAAGAAGCATCTGGCCACTCGAGTCTGGTTGGGACCCTGGCTGCTGCCAAACCTCATCAGGATCACGCTGACACTGAAAAGACCAGGCCTCACGCTGGGAAGGCCCATCCCAGCTGGTATCCAGTAACAGTTATCCAGTGCTCAGGCCACATAGCCAGAGGTTTCCAAACTGGGTTCCAAGGAACCCATGAGCACATCAGGTGCCCAGTGAGGAGGTCAGGACATCCATTGAATTCTGCTTGGATGACTGCGAGCAAATGAAGTTCAGCCCCTGAACCTCCCCCGCATACCTTCCAAGGAAGGAGTGTGATGACTTTGCATCCTTTCCAGAGTGTGCTCAGGGATCAAGTCAGATTCCATTCTCGGAGGTCAGAGCAGCTTAGTGTGCTTGGATCTCACTCGATCCCCGAAGGCTGGCTTCTCAGAGAGGGTGAAGAGCACTTCTGCAGAAGTGACATCAGAGCAAGTATTGGGAGCGTGGGACTCAGATGAGGAAAGCTGACCAACTCCAGCCGCTAGCTGGGCACACTCCCTAAGCCACACCCACACCAGGACGGAGCAGGGGTTCCTTCCTAGATTCAAGCGTATCTGGACTTCTCTCTAGGGTCTTCCACAACTTAGAGTGAGACATGGTGTAGAAAAGAAGCTGTTTGCCTGCCAGAAATATTTAGAAAACTTACTGACTAGGTTAATTTATTTTGTTATTATTGATAGTGGCCATAACAAAACGATAATGTCATCATTGTTACTATAATTATTGTCCTCAGCATCATTGTCATCATGATTAACACCATCATCACCACAATTACCATCATCACCACAATTACCATCATCATCACCATCACCACCATCACACCATCATCATCATCACCACCACAATTACCACTATCACCACCATCACCATCATCACCACCACCATCACCATCATCATCACCACCATCACCATCATCACCACAATTACCATCATCACCACAATTACCATCATCATCACCATCACCACCATCACACCATCATCATCATCACCACCACAATTACCATCATCATCACCACCATCACCATCATCACCACCATCATCACCACAATTACCATCATCACCACCATCACCATCATCATCACCACCATCACCATCATCATCACCACCATCACCATCATCATCACCACCATCACCATCATCATCACCACCATCACCATCATCACCACCATCACCATCATCATCACCACCATCACCATCATCATCACCACCATCACCATCATCACCACCATCACCATCATCATCACCACCATCACCATCATCATCACCACCATCACCATCATCATCACCACCATCACCATCATCACCACAATTACCATCATCACCATCATCATCACTACCATCACCAACTTCATTACCATCATCATTATTAGCATCATTATCATAGCTAGTGTCAATAAACAGCTCCGAATAATCACATGTTTGTAGAACTCCCCCAGCAGTATCCTCAGAGCTAAGCCTGCTGGGAGGAGAGCCTTGTAATAAAAGCCTTTCTGACTCCTCCTGTGTAGTCAGAGGTGACCCAGGAGCCAACATTTTATTCACCAGCTGGAGCATCACCTCTGTCCCCTAGTTTTACCCAGAGCCTGACCCCATAAGTCAATTACAGCTGTTTTTGTTGTGCTCCTGGGCTTCCCGAGTCCCCCCTATGCTGCTTTCAACCAGAGGTGGATTCCCATGAACTCTGTTCTTTATTATCAGCTGGTTCCTATTAGAGATGAGCCAATAAAGTGCAGGGTAGCACAGCCACTGTGTGTTCCTCATGTGGCACTTTCCCATGTGGTTTGATTTACCAGGTGACAAATAAAAGCCAGGCCTTCCACAAGGTGGATTCCATACCTCACATGTTCTGTTTATTTTGGTAAATGAGCTTTTAAAAGATTTAAATAGAGGGGTTGGGTGTAGGCTTGGTGTGTGTGTGTGTGTGTGTGTGTGTGTGTGTGTGTGTGTGTGTGTGTGTCTGAGAAGACAGAAAGAGAAAGAGAGAGAGAGAATGTGTAAGAATGTGCATGAATGCTTTAGTGGTGTAAGAGTGTGGGTATGAACACTGTTGAATGTGGGTGTGTAAGTTGTAAGAATCTGTGGAAGGCTGTTGAGGGTGAGATGAATTGGGTGAGAGGTCAGTTCTCTCTGTCAAAGCATCATGTTGACTTCAGCACATCTAATAACTCCATCTAAGCACACTGGGCCAGCACTGTGGATGTCCAGGACCAGAAGCAGCAGCCCCGCGGATGTCCCCTCTGGCTTCATCCCTGAACCCTATCCTCCCAACACGAGCTCCCCACAGCTACTTGCTGTTCCCCTTTACCAGCAGCTGTGACTCAACTTTGTCCCAGTCCCTGTAGGGCTGTTGAAGCAGCAAGGACTTTTTGAGTTTTAAGTAAAGGTTCCACAACATCCCACCTGTCCCCAGGAGAGATTTGCTGGTATCCAGATGGCCAGAAGGACATCTTCAGCACAAGGAAATGGTTGGGAGAAGTAGCACAAGGTGCTCCTGGTGACCAATGAAAGACCCTCAATCAACTCAGAGCAGGGACAGGGTGTCTGGAGGGACAGTCCCTAGCCCTGATTGGCTCTGGAAGTCCTCTGCCTTGCACACTTCAGCAGAGCTGCTGAGCTGTATTTCTCTCTGTCTGGATACATCCTTGGTGGTGAGTGAGAGGCCTGAGGCTTCTGGGATGGTTTCAGTCGGTGGCTACGGGTTCTGTTCAGGAGGAGAGAAAGGGGAGGTTTGAAGAGAACTTGGAATTGAGAGGGGAACTCAGAGACCACCAGTCTGGCCTCCTGCCAAGCAACAGGAGTGAGTCTTTAAGAGCAGGAGTGTTTTGGACTATGTGCATCATTAATCCACTCACTCATTCATTCATCCATCCACACTAGATAACGCCTACAGTTCCCAAGAGATTGTGTCATGGAGCTCAAAGACAGAAAATCAAGTTTACAGGCAGAGCAGACTTGAGTTGTGGCTGGCACTGGGCCAAACAGCCTTGTGTGGAGTGAACCAGGGAAGGTATCTCTCAAGACTCATGATTTGGGTCAGATCTGAAGACAACAGAAAGGAGCACCCTCCCCGACCTTGCCCCAACCCAGGGAAGAGGTAGGAATGTTAGTCCCAGAAGCAGCAGTCACAGATGCAAAGGCCCTGAGGCAGACAGACCTCACAATGCCTCAGGCAGGACCCCAGGGAAGCAAGTCTGTTCTGGTTTCTCAGCTGGGACTGTACATAAAAGTCCCAAAACCAGACTGCATCCTAGGAAGCAGGGAGAGCTCGTGTCAGCTTGGTTTTATGGTATTTGTTGCTTTGCTTGCTAATTTTATTGCACAGGATGCATTGGCTACTTCTCTGTTGATGTGATGAAACACCATGACCCAGCACAGCTTAGGGAAGAAGGGGATATTTGGGCTTACGGTTCCAGAGAGCTAGAGTCCATCATGGTGGGGAGGTCTAGGAGCAGGAGCAGGAAGCCCAGAGATGGAATCTTATCTACACACAGGAAGCAGAGAGCAAGAGCAGGAAGTGGAGTGGGCCTGGAAGGTCTCAAAGCCCGCCCCCAGCTGTGGACTGCTTCCAGCAAGGCTGCACCTCCAACCTCCCGAAATGCCTTCCTAGCAGCAGCATGGAACTGGTGGGAACAGTGCTAAGTCCAGAGTCCGCTTAGACTGGGTGGGGTGTTACTGCTCCATTCCACAGTTGGGGAAAGTAGAAGCCAGAGGAGGGTCTCTGCCCCTTCACAGTCGTCAGCCTTGGGTTTCCAGTTTCCGATGTCCAGCTTGCTGATCTGGCTAGTGATGACTGTAGGGTCCCAGGTTCCTAAGCAGTGATGGTATTGATGATGGTGGTGGTGGTGATGATCATGGTGGTGACAATGGTGATGATGGTGGTGATGGGGATTGCAATGGTAGTGATGGAGATGACCACTGCTTTGTGAGCCTTGATCTACAGTAGCTCATTTTTGTTTTTGTTTTTGTTTTTTTGCTTTTTTGTTTTTCGAGACAGGGTTTCTCTGTGTAGCCTGCACCTTTCCTGGAACTCGCTTTGGAGACCAGGCTGGCCTCGAACTCACAGAGATCTGCCTGGCTCTGCCTCCCGAGTGCTGGGATTAAAGGCGTGCGCCACCACCGCCCGGCTTATGGTAGCTCATTTTATTTACACTATTGGGAATGAAAAGTTTTCATTAGCCTCATTCTGCTGGTAGGGAAACTGAGACCCAAATCATGAAGTCCCTGTGGTCAGTTCAGGTGTTGCCATTTAGAAATACAAGTTCTGGAAGCCATGGCTTGACAAAGTTGAAAGGAGAGGCTCCGAGTCTTTGGAAGCAGTGACTGGAACTATTGAAATCGGTCCTTGCTCATTTGAAACCAAAAACAGGACCACTGCCTTCCCCATCCTCTCTTTGTTTTGTCCCTGTTGATTTTTAAATGTTTGTGATTCCACTCAGCAGCGGTCTGTGAAATGTATTCATCCCGTGGCTTGCTCACCCTCGAGGACTGGCTGCCACACGAACGCTGGCAGGACCCACATCCTCTGAGAAGAACGGACAGCCTCGGCCCTCATACTGTTTGCCTGGTTTATCCCACTGAGAGTGACCCAAACAGAGCAGGAGACAGATGAACAGCTGTGGCAGGCGCCAAGCCATTCATGGCTGTTCAGCATTTTCTGATGGATGAAGAAACAGTCGTGGCACATGAGGGAAGCCAGAGCTCTATGCTGGCTGCAGGTGCTTTGCCCAGAGCTCTGGTGAGTATGATCGTGCAATCAGGCTCCTCCCGAGTCCCACAGTCCCTCACGGAGGGGCCTGAGCTCCATGTAGAGTACAAGGTGGTGAAGGAAAGGTGAACTAACTCTATAGCAGGGTGAGCAGGGAAGGCAGCCAGCCACAGTAGCAAGGCGCTGGGGGAGAGGTCTTAGGGAGACTGCTTTGGCTTTGTGCCCTCTTTCCTTCACATGCAAGAGGGGTGCATGTGCCTAGACTCCCATGAGGTTAGGGAAGGTGGCAACCAGAGTTGCAGCAGCAGCCTGTCCATGTTGGGCCCAGGCAGGCTCTCTACACTTTGCTGTTCATTGTGTTCAAACTGTCACCTCTACCAGCCTGCAGCCTGAGCAGCAGAGTGAGCTGGGGACAACTGAGCTCTCATGGAAATGCAGTGTGAGTAGGAGGCAGACATTGGTCCTGGGAGGTCCCTAAGATTTCAGGGTGAATTTGAAGCTGCAGTATGGTTTTACCCATCCCAGCTGGTACCCAGACACAGTTATGAGGTGCTCAGGCCACAGAGGCAGGGTAGGAAAGAGGTGTGACCACAAGACTTCTTGGGATGTGAGGGATTACCTGAGCCCTGTGGTGAAGAGGAAGCATATTCTGGCAGAAAGAACCACCAGTGTGGGCACCGAGGAAGGTGTTCGGTACACTGCATGTGATGGCAGATCTTCACTGTCTACTTGGGCATTGATGTCACCAGAGTTCTACCTTCCACAGACATGACCATGTGGACAAGGGGCTCCATAGCTTGTAATGAGAGTCTAGGAAGCCCTTCAAGTTTGGAGTACACTCCCTAGGGATGGGACGGTTCCCATGATGTGTGCATGAAAGACTGTGGTGATATTGTGTTCCCCAAAATATTATGCACCCTAATAAACTTATCTGGGGTCAGAGAACAGAACAGCCACTAGATACAGAGGGCAGAAAATGGTGACACACACACCTTTAATCCTAGTATTCCTAAGGCAGAGATCCATCCAGATCTCTAAGTTCAAAGCCACACTGGAAACAGTCAGGTATGGCAACATGAGCCTTTAATCCCAGGAAGTGATGGCAGAAAGCAGAAAGGTATATAAGGTGTGAGGACCAGGAACTAGAGCTGGTTAAGCTTTTAGGCTTTTTAGCAGCAGTTCAGCTGAGATTCATTCTGGATGAGGACTCAGAGGCTTCCAGTCTGAGGAAACAAGATCAGCTGAGGAATTGGCAAGGTGAGGTAGCTGTGGCTGGTTCTGTCTCTCTGATCATTCAGTATTCACCCCAATACCTGGCCCTGGATTTGTTTTTATTAATAAGAACTTTTAAGATTTGTGTTACAAAAGACTACAAGTTTTCTGTGTGTGTGTGTGTGTGTGTGTGCGTGTACATGTTTGTATGTGTATGTGTGTATATGTATGTGTGTATGTGTGTATATGTGTATATATGTGTGAATAGAAGTATGTGTGTGTACATGTATGTATGTATGTGTAGGTGTGTGTATATGTATATATGTAGAAGTGTGTGTGTGTGTGTGTGTGTGTGTGATGTGCACTGTTGGGATTACAGATGTGCACCGTTGTATGCAGCTCTCACGTGGGTTCTGGGGTCACACTCAGGTCCTCATGCCTGTGTGGCAATTTACAGACTAAGATACCACCCTGGCTCCATAATTTCCTTTTTGGAGACAGTCTCCTTAAGCAGCCTGAGCTGACTGCAAACTCACAATCCCCCTGCCTCAGCCTCCTGAGTACTAGAATGATAGGTGTGAACCTCCACACCCAACCTGTAATGATAGACTTTAAGACAAAAAATTTACATGTCTCACCCAAATCATTGCACTGTTTGGGACACAATTGTGTCAAGCAAGAGGCCAGTGCTTGCTCAAAGTCGACTCCAAGAAAAGAAACCAGTCAGACACAGCGCAGGGTGAATACTCATGGAATGGTTGGGAGGAGAGTGACTTCAAGGGGCACTAGAGCCAGCCCTGCGGGTGCAAAGACACTTCCCCAGCTCTTTCCAGAGCTCTTTCCTCCTCCATGAAGTTAGGAGAATAAGCTCCAAAGTCGAGGGGCTATGATCCACCTGTGTTACCTCATTTCCTATTGTCTGGACTGCAGCCTGTGCAGGTCTGAGGGCACCAGCCACGGCTGGGTGCAAGAAAAATGAAGAAACGAGAGGTAAAGTGGAAATGCAGGCTGTCTCAGTCAGGGTCACCATCGCTGTGATGAAACACCATGACCAAAGCAAGTTGGGTAGGAAAGGGTTTATTTGGATGGCACTTCAACATCATAGTTCATCATTGACAGAAGTCAGGACAGGAACTCAAACAGGGCAGGAGCTGATGCAGAGGCCATGGAGGGTGCTGCTTACTGGCTTGCTCCTCATGGCTTGCACAGCCTGCTTTCTTATGGAACTCGGGGATAGCACCACCCATAATGGACTGGGCCCTCCCCTATCAACACTAATTTAAAAAACGCCCTACAGTCTTGCTCATAGCTGGGTCTTACGGAGGCATTTCCTCAACTGAGCCCCCCTCCTCTCTGATGACTCTAGCTTCTGCCAGGTAAACATAAAACCAGCCAGCACAATTGGCTCCTTGTCAACTTGACACCCAAGCACATCACAGTTAAGCTGCAACCTTTCCTTTCTTATTCACCCCCAAGACCATCATTAATATCAATAACAACAATATAAAACATTTTGCAAACTTAAAAAGTCCCATAGTCTTTATAAATTCAAATGCTTTAAAATTCAATCACTTTAAAAATCCAAAGTCTCTTTTAAAACCTAAAATCTCTTGTTAAAATTGACTTTCTCAACTATGGGCTCTTATAAAATAAAAAAAAAAAAAGCTAAATATGTCCTTACTTCAAGAGGAAAGAACCAGAGCATAGTCACACTTGAACAAAGCAAAGCCAAACTCCAACAGCATAAATAATTCATTGTCCAGTATCTGGAATCCCCTCATGATCTTCTGGGCTCCACCCTCTGCAGCACACAAGTTTATCTTCTAGGCTCAAACTGGCTCCACTCCATGGCTGCTGCTGTTCTTGGTGGTCATCCCATGGTACTGGCATCTCTAAAATGCTGGGGTCTACCCTGTCACCAATAGCCTCTCCTGGACTCTCTTCAGGATCTCCATCCTGCCACAGTGCCAAGCCTCAGGTGCTCTCCATGACCCTTTCATGACTTCAAAACCAGTATCACCTGGGTGACTCTTACACAGGACCAGTTTGGCTGATAGCACAAGGTACAGCCTTGGCCACCTCTGAAACACAGCTTCTGTGTGCTGATCCTGAGGAAACTCCTTCCAGAAGACACCATCTAAGTGATGCTGGCCTCTTCTTAATCGCAGCTGATTCTCCAGCCCCAGCTGTCCAGCATCCATTGTCCCAGCAAAGAGAAGGTTTTTCTTTAGTGGTTCTGCTCTCTTGTTAATCACAGCTGACTCTTCAGCTCTACCTGACCAGATACCATGGATTCTTCACATTAAGGGCCTGGAAGAGTCTTTGCTTTCCTCTGAAACTTCCCAAGCCAGGCCTCCATTGCCTGTACTGCTCTCAATGTTCTTATCTTCCAAGCCCAACCTTATGGAGGCGTTTCTCAATTGAGGCTCCTCCTCTCAGATGACGCTAGCTTGTGTCAAGTTGACATGAAACCAGCCAGCACACAGACTTCCACATGCCAAGCCCCACTGTGGCCCCACAAGGTAATGAAGGATACTCTCCAAGCCCCAGGCATCAAGGTCCTACTCTGGGCAGAGAGGTCCGTGATACCACAGGAAGGACAGCGCAGAGACAGAGTCATACCTTCACATCCACACTGGGGCCCACAGATGCTGTGTGCACAGTCACACCTTGATGGCCACACCAGGGCCCACAGATGCTGTATGCTCCAGAGGCCATGGTTCTCTCATTCTTGCCCCAATCTGGGCACAGTTTCCACCACTGGTCCAGAGTCATCAACTTGCAGTGTTTATTTTTGGCTTTTTCCATTGCACACATAGCAGGCTACCAGCCAGACACATTTGGCTTTTTAAACTTGCCTGGTTTATGATTCCGGCAATGGACAGGATAGAAGGGAGGCCAGTATCTGTGTTGACACAGAGATGCCTGCTGTGTCTCTTTGATGACAGTGTTGAAACATGTTCTAGCCAAAGGGACAGGCCCACCAAGGACTGCAGGAGACACGGAGACAGGTACAGGTGGCAGAGTCTGGAGTTTCATTTCTGTCCTGCTTCCACCAAGGTGGTGGTGAGGTGGCCCGGCCTCCCTAGTATGCAGGGTGCAGCTGGCTAGACACCTGCACATCCACCCCCTGGTATGGTGATTGGCTTGCTGTATCAGCCACACTAGTGTTTGCTACCACTTTTTCACAAGGCCCTGTACTCAGCTGAAGGAGCCGAGGGGCTCGCTGTGTCCACATAATGGTACCAGTCCAGGGAAGGGAAAGGGACTCATGAGCCACAGGCATTCTCGGAGTAAGAGTCAACTTGCCCTGTCTTCCATACCCTCCTGTTCCTCCAACTGCTCCAGCTTCCCCTTGCATATGTGGTATTCCCGTGTCAGACCCAGAAGAACCCGTGTCCCCAGCACTACCCAGACCCTCTTCTTAGCCCATATGCTCTGCCATGGCTCTCAGGCATTTTCCATTTCCTATTCCTACAAGCCTTGGCTTCGGCTAGTTCTACCCACTGGACTGTGCAGGTGGAACCAACAGAGAATCTTTGAGTTCCAGGTTCTGAGGCAATGTTGCTTCCGCTGTCCAGAGCCCATTTTGAGACTCATAACCAGATAACTAAGACTATCTGTGTTTACTGGCAGACATTCTGTTTCCTAGTAGGGAGGCAGGAACAATATTCCATCTCTATCAGCCAGAAATTACCGATTGTCTAGTCAGCAGCGAGGCATCTCACCTCATCTGCCGGTGACAGCACAGAGGAGCATCACCCCTCCTGTGGCATAGGCATCCTCAGTTTACAGATGGGTCTGCCTGTCAATCACACGGCCAAGCAGCAGCTGCACCGGCTGGATGGTGGAGGCTGGGTGACTGACAGGTGCTTTCCCTGTTCTGTAGGACCACTCACTGGGGGCTTACACACCAACCCGAGAACTTCCTTTTCAGCCAGGCATGGTGGTGCATACCTGTAATCTTGGTACTCAGGGGGCTGCCATGAGTTTAAAGCCAGTCTGGGCCACATGGGAAGACTTGCTCCAACCAAAAGCAACTCTGCAGAATGATATTAACATCCTTTTCAGCAGCTGAGCTTCTGCATCCCCCTCTCCCACTCCCATAGGACCAACACCCATGGAGAACAGCATCAGACCTACAGACCTATCCAGTCCCCAGGAGACCAGGCCAGCTGCCCTCCAGGAGAAGAAAGGATACAGCAGCCCAGGGTGGTGAGGTCAGCCTCCTACTTCTCACAGAGTTCCAGGCTCCTTCCTGTAGAAGGGGACTGGGGAATGCAAGTCCCACATAGATGTCACTCACAGGCAAACGGGCCTAGAAAACAAAACGTCACTTACTGTCCCCAACAGGAACAAATACAGTCCAAGGAGAGCTGGTCTCGGAGGGGTTTCATCGTGCAGGTCATGAGGCCAGCCCCTGCTCTAGACCCCAGTGTGCTCCATGCATTCCATACCCCAGATACACACACATGTCCACACACATGATCACATGCACCCCAGGTATGCATATGTATGTACAGAATCACACACAACCAATACACACACATGCACACAATTAAGCCAGCTCTGATTCTTGTCCCCTTATTTGAAAGGCAGCACTACACAGAGGCATGGCTGGCCGCCTTTACAAACACCCTGGCCATGCTCAGACATACCTGTGCAGGACTGAACTCCAGGCTCAGGGAAGAGACTTGGGTGGGCAGGACAGCACTGGGGGACCTGGCTGCACAGAGCCACACTAATAAAATATCAGAGTCACATTCTAGAAATGCTTTCGTCTCAAGTTCCTGCCTCCCCTTGGGAGGTCGAGAGTTGGCAGGTGTGACAGTACATATAGCCAGATGCACCAGAGGGACTTGTCTTCATCCTTCAATGGATGAGGTATGGATTGACCATACTCCCTAAACACACACACACACACACACACACACACACACACACACACACACACAATCTCTCCCCTCCCCCGCCACCTTTGTTGTCCTTTCTGCCTGACTGTGTGGTGAGAACTCTGTAAAGGATAAATTGCTGTGGTCTGTGTTCTGTCCACCCATAGGGACTCCTCAGTGCCGAGTCAGGAGGGACATTCAGGGCAATAGGTGAGTTCACAAGGGAGAGAGGAGCAGCCTTCTCTGCCTCCTACCCTCCATCCATCATTCCTTCTCTTCCTTCTTCCCACTTTCTCTCTTTCTTTCTCCTCTCTGTCCCTCTAATCACCTCATCAGCCAGCACTAGTGGTCAAGAATTGCCACATGTGGCCCGAGGGGAACCCAGAGATACAGAGATAGAGATATCACCAAGATGAGCCTGCCCTTCAGAAGCCTCATAGGCCAGGGAAGCCATCTTTGGCTTGTTTTGTCTCCAGTCTCCCTGTGAGCTGTGGTCCTCAGGACCTCGCCAGGTAGAACCCCCACCAGGCATCACGGCAGCCCCTCCAGAGCCCAGTGAACCAGGAGCGCATGTGTGGTCCCAATACATGGTCACCCCAGTGGCATGGAAGTCACCCCAGCTGCCAGGCCAGATGCTGCCAAGCCTGCCTGGCCCCTTCTACGTTTTGTAAATGGCCCTGAAGTCCAGTTCCCCCAGCTCAGCAGAATTCCTACAGACCGATCATCCTGCTTTTGTGCTGACCGCGGCACATTCCTTCCTGGCTGGTTAAGCCCCTGAAAGGGGAAGAGGGAAAGCCCAGATCAGCTCATGGCTGCACTACCTCCAGCCTCCCTGTGTCCCCCTCTGCACAGGAGCCTGTCATTTGGCTCATAGCTGCTGCTCAGACCCTGAAGGGCTTCACTGGTCACAGGCATGACCACGACCGGAGACATTAGCAGTGACCTGGCTCCGCAAGCCCATAGCCCCACAGTATGGAATGTTCCAAGTTCCTCTCACAGACGTTTCCCTTCCTCTTACTTGTTGAGAAAAGGATGGCTGTGTGGGAAGAAGGGAGGGCCAGGACACAGTGACCCCAGCTCATACCTCATAACGTCTTGGGAGATGGCAAGGTGCACAGGACTGAATCTGGGTCTGCTTTGTCTGTCTGTTGAACCAGGGCCAGCTGGTGTCCTGAGGTCAAGAGCATTTGGATGTGATGCAGATAATGCCGCCAAAGGCTCCCATGTGGCTGCAGAGAGTCCCTTACTCTCTTTGGGCAGAGGTTTGGACACACACGTACACACACAGATGTATGGATGTATGTATGCATGCATGCATGCATGTATGTATGTATGTATGTATATATGTGTACATTCATGTTACACACACACACACACACACACACACACACACACACACACATATATGTATATACTCTTAGGCACAGAACCTGGCCACCTGATGCCACCAGCTGCCAATCTTCACACATCATCAGTGTTCTAGGGGAGGCTGTCACCTGGACAGGATTGAGAAGCTGGGTGACATACATGGGAATGAGCCAAAGTGTTGGATAAGTTGGAGAGGGCAGAAGGGTGACCTCTTCCATCAGAAGGAAGGAATGGGATGGGTAAACACCTTGTTCTGTGGTGCACCCCGAGGGGCTCAGCCAGGTCAGCCAGAGCCCTAGAGAGAAGGTGGCCCCTGGAGTGCCCTCTTCTCTGACTTGATCTCCAAACAAGCAGGTAGGATATGGCCTGATCTAGAAAACAAAAGCAGGTCCTGAAGGCGCACCCAGCATGAAGCCCTGCTCATTTGAGGGGTGACAAAAGGTTGGACATTGGGGCAGGAGATCCAGTCACAGCTGGAGTATGTGGTGAAGCAGCAGACCTATTTACTTCAGGGCTGGAGAACTCTGAGAGAGTGAAGATGAGCCTGGGGTCCCGTGACCCTGCTACATCGCCCTCAAGGTCACGAAGAGCCCCAAATCCCCATCTCTTGAAAGTATAACCTCCTTCCAATTACACTAAGCTGGGGCTCAGGCCTATGATATATGACCTTTGGGGCCTATGATATATGACCTTTGGGGCCTATGATATATGACACTCAAATCACAGCAATGATGCAGCTACCAAGCACAAAGCTGGAAACGACTCCATAGAAATAGTTCTGTCCCCAGGGGACGGCCACACACACTTCTTCCAGTCAACGTGTGGCCAGGAGCCTGTGCTACAGATGAGACAAAAGGGAAGTGTGATGGGGACCAGATACTGTCCCTCATCCTCGGCAGAGTGGACTCATGCAAGGGTAGGTTTCTTCCTTAGGTGGCTTTTGTCTAATGGATGTCCACTCACGGACAAGGTTTGCTCGGCCCCATCTCCAGCCTGACAGGAAGACAGGCTGTCTGCTACCTGGGGACTTCATTCCCGATGCCTCAGAAGACTGACCTCAAGGATCAGAGTGCACCTAAGGATGAGAGCAGAGAGCCAAAAGTGGCTTCTCCCAGTCCCCAGGGTCTCTCTGTCTCTCCGTGTCTGTCTGACTCTTTTCTCTGTCCTATTTCTTTCTATCTATTTCTGTGTGTCTTTTCTCCCTCTCCATCTCTGTCCCTATTCCCCATCTTTCCCCCTGTCTCTCTCGGTCTTGACTTTCTCTCTCTCTCTCTCTCTCTCTCTCTCACATCCTCTCCCCCCCCCCCCGTTCTCAGATCCACACAGGTGTCCCTACACAGTCTCTCAGACACCCTCTTGTTCTCTTTCACACGAGTGTGACACACAGACAACAAAGGCCACTGTCTCTAGTTCGCTTTGGGGGTTTCCCCCTAATTCCCTAGAACTTTCCCATTTATTTCCTGTCCTTGAGAAAGGGAACGTTTTAAATCCTTTTGGGGTTTCTCATTAAGACCCTGACAAATGAGCGCCAGGGAGGCCTGAAAGCCCACCACATCACCAAATATGGGATAAGAATGCACCCCTCCCCCTCCCACATCTTCCCGAAGTCATGACCGCAGGCCTACCTATGGCCTGCAGGCTGCTCCTCAGGCTAGCCTCGCCCAGCTCCCAACAAACACTAAATTGGCCATTGCGGCCACACAGGCTTCCCGGTGAAACCCAAGAAGCCAACGGGTTAACCCTTCAAAACAATGCCCGGCTTTCTTTCAAGCCGCCAGCCTGTCCCAGGCGCCCTGCCTGGGTCTGATTGACAAGACCCTTGGGAGCCACAGGGTGAGGCCCTGTCAGGCACTGGCCTTTTCTGGGGCTTAGGGGCCCCAACAGATCATCTGGATGGGGCAGTGGGGACCCATCTTTCAGCCTCTCCTGTCAGAATTCCTGCCTCCTCCTTGGGACACCAGCAAAGGGGCCAGGAGGAAGACAGTCCATCCAGCTGTGTGGCCAGCCATACAGTCACACTTACAACCAGTCTGGGTCTCTGTCCAGTACCCAGTACCTGGGATGCCCCTGACCATCCCATCAAGTGTGCCTGGTAGTGGAAGGCTGGGTCTGAGCCATGTGTCAGGAGCTTGGCCAGCTCACTGCCCTGGCTGGTGGCTGTCCCCCTGTGATGGCCTCTGCTAGCCTGACACACCTGAGGTGGGCAGTGACCTCAGAGCACTGATCAGTGCCAGGCTGGTGGCAGCTCTTAGTCTTACTATGAGGACGGGGAAACTGAGGCTAGAGAAGCCAAGCAGTTTTCCTGGGACTTGAATCTAGTCTATTTGCCTCAGAACTGCAGTTTCCATCCCAGGGTCTCCCCACTAAGAAGTTCTTCTGAGGCATCTCCCCAATGGCCACAGGGCCTGGGCTCTGTCTAGAGTCTTCCAAGGGTCTAGAAGTCTAAGGAGGGAAACAGTGTTTGAATGGCCTGTGGCTCATTCCTTCCATCCAGCTGCTCCAGATCTACTGTCTACCTTCCTGTCTTCAGGCACACACACCTGCTAGCCACAAGGCCTGCAAATATGCCCTGATGTCCTCTGTTCCCCCATGACTGGATGGATCTGTTCGGGGTCACAGAGGCTTTGCCTTTTCAGTTATGGGTCTGCTTCAAGAAAGAGCCCCCTACAGTCCATCACTGGCCAAGCCCTGGGCCCCAAGCACAGCAGGGAAGGAAGGACCCCGGTACTGGATAGAGGCATGGGAAGAGCCGTGGCTTGGTGGTATAGACCTGTTATCCCAGCTACTCAGGAAGTTGAACCAGGAGGCTTGCCAGTTCCAGACCACCCTGGGCTACTGAGTGAGTTCTAAGCCCTCCTGGGCAACTTGGTGAAACCCTGTGTCAAAATAAAAGTAAAAAGAGGCCAGGGGAGTGGCTCAGTGGTGAGGTGCTTGCCCAGCATGTGTGATGCCCTGGGTTCCATCCCCAGCATCACTTATGTGTGTGTGCACACATGCACACGCACGTGTGCACACACACCAGGTGCAGGTGGCGTGCAGAGCAGTCTCTCACTACCTTCACATGGTAAACAACTTTGACCATGGCCCACGATGTTTCCTTCACCATCCTCCTTCCCTGCCCCTGAATCCCACCCCACCCCGAGCCATTGTATTCAGTGTGCCAAATTCCTCTTCCCTATGAGTGGTGAGTGACAGGGTCTCCACCCAAGATGGCCAATGAAAAATCGGAATCCACTCCCTGGGGGATGGAATTGGAACCGAGAAAGAGAATGAATCCAGTGTCATGTTGTTGGATACATATGCTGTCCTGAATGTGTTTTCCAGACACGGAAGACCCGAAGAAGAGAGAGATAGTACCCAAGATAGAAAGAGGGGGGGAGGTGGAGACGGGCTGGGGGGGGGGGGAGGAGATGGAGAGAGGGAGGAGAAAGAGGAGTAGGAGAGAGAAAGATGAGGAAGAGGAGAAAACATTTGAGAACGGCTGGCTAGTGCAGAGGTCCTGGGGCAAGGTCTGTGACTGAAGATGAAAGCCGACCTGGGCGGCTAGAGGGAGTGAGCAAAGAGAACACTCTAGAATGGAGTCGGGGGCTAGGGGTGGGGCTAGAGGGGCTAGAAGGACCAGGCCACAGAGGCCCTTGCCAGCTCCTCCCACTGCCGTCCATGTGTGTGTGTGGGGGTGGGGGGTGTATGGTGTGTGTGTGTGTGTGTGTGTGTGTGTGTGTGTGTGTGTGCATGCGTGCACGCACATGCGCGTGTGTGATTTATTTAGGGCCCACAGTGTTGAGAGACAAAGTATGAGGAACAGAGGTCAAGTAAATGACTTAAGGTCATCCAGCTACAACATGGGAGGTCTGAAGCTTGACCAAGGGACACCGGACCCCCCACAGCTCCACCAGACCCCCCACAGCACCCTCTCCTTTGGCCAGAAGAAACCTGGCTGCCTAAATCACAGTCATTGTCACAACGTGGTGATTGCTTTCCCAGCACAGCGTGGGGGGGTGGGATGATGTCCCCCCAGCCGTATAGAACACACTGACTTTCCCGCACCAGACATGCACTTGCATCCCACCCTGCTTTTTTTTTTTTTTTTTTTTTTTTTTTTTTTTTTTTTTTTTCCTCCTAGCTGTTGGGATTGGGGGTGGGTGGGTATTCCTAGCTGTTGGGATTGGGGGTGGGTGGGTATTGTGCATTCCCTGATGGCACTGGGCAGCTCTCACATGGGCCCTTTTGAGTCCAAAGGGCATGGTGTTCATTTGTCCGTGTGGTGTCACGGAGAACACAGACAGGGGCTGGCATTGCTCATGGGGATCCATGTCCTCTTGGAGAGTTGGCAGAGCCTGAAAATGTGATGGTAGTGACAGCCGCCCAAGTCTGAGAGTGTTTCAGGCCATGAGGACATTTCTTTTTCCAAGTTGATAACATGGTGGTAAGAGGAAGCCCCGCAGGCTGCATCACACTCCTTCAGGTGGGGAGACTGGATCTAATTATAGCATCTCTTAACCTGCCCTTTCCCCTGCATTCTGATACATCGATCAGGAATGTTCCTTAAGGTAAAGTCCCAGAAGGGCTGCCAGTACTACTCTGTGCATTGTCGTCAGCCGCCAGCCCGATGCAGAGAATGTGCTGAGCCCTTGCTTCGATCTGCAAAACAGAACATGAGATGTCCCCATCTGCATCTCCAAGATCACCCCGAGTTCACAGACACCTGGCTGAGTCGACGCCCAGCCCTGTATGGAAGCTCGAAGCGCATGAGCTAATAACAATTACTCGTTGCTGGGTCAACTTTTACAGACACATTTGGACTGCATTTCAGGCAATTTTATGGGCAAATGCTATTTTGAGCGTTTCCCAAATTCCCAAATTGCACGTGAAGCGTCTCGAGGGCAAACATGTGGCCTTTCCAGCTTGCAGCTCTCAGACATAAATCTGAAGCTATCCCAAGACAAAAATTAGTCCAATACAAACCATAATGCACCCTCCTAGAGGGTCAGGCGGTGCCCTGCTGGCATATCTACAAACTGTAGGGATGAGGTGGCGACGGCTCGGGGCACTCTAGGGAAGGGACAAACAGGAAGGTTCAGGGAAGAATGGGTTTGCTGGGAGGACCACAGACTCCTGTTTCTGCAGAATCTCTGCCTCCTCCTGCTGGGCTGTTGGTCATGCCAGACTCTTGTCTGCTCCCACGGAGGGTCAGTATGCCTCTGCAAGGCCAGCTGAGCTTCCTGTCTCCTTTGCTTGGAGGGCTGTACAACACCCCCATCATCATCTTTGGCTCCAGCATACAGTCTCAGGGACTCCATTGCTCCAGAATGAAGATCAAGCCCCCGGGCCTCAAAGACATGATTCTGATGACCACTGGAGCATCACCCAGGGCCGCCAGGTACTCCCCTTCCTGCACACACTGGCTTCTTGTAGTTCTTCTTCCTGCCCCAGGATATTAGCACATGACACTCTTCTCAAATTTCTCCTCCTCCTCCCCTCATCCTCCATCCCCAGTTACCTGTCACCTCCACAGGCAGTGCACCTGGGTACCGGGCAAGAGCAGGTCTCCAGTGGCCTGTCCTCCATACCATATGCCTCTCAGCTGCTTGCAAGATGTACTAGCCTCTGAGGGAAACGCCTGGGGTCCTGCTCAGCTCACCATAATTTCCCTGATTCCTACGCCAGCCCTGGCTCCTAGCTGCCTGCTGCTGATTTGCTCACGCATGAACAGCACTTCCACCTCTGCCCCTGGCTCCTGCTGGGGAGCTGGGCTGACCCTAGAAGGAGCCAGCTTTGCCTTTTAAACCCGGCCAGCCAGAATCATTCATTCACTCATTTGTCTCTCATTTGTTCAGTTTACAGATTTCCCAGCACTGTACCCCCAGGCATGGAAGGAAACTCACGCTTTGCACTTGGGTAGCTTCTCATTTGATTAGAAACTACACAGCAAAAATGGTAATAAGCATGAATGGAGAACTTGGGCCTTGACTAATGTGTGAGCCACAGATGCTCCATGATCAGGCTCCTGTATATTCACGTGTGTTCACATATACACACACTTACATGTACATATACATGCGCGCGCACACACAGAGCTGTGGACATACACACATGCTCCCCACACATATGCATACATACACATGCATACGTCTGAGTACATACATACATACACACACACACACACACACACACACACACAGCTGTGGACATACACACATGCCCCCCACACATATGCATACATACACATGCATACGTCTGAGTACATACATACATACACACACACACACACACACAGCTGTGGACATACACACATGCCCCCCACACATATGCATACATACACATGCATACGTCTGAGTACATACATACATACACACACACACACACACACACACACACACACACACAGCTGTGGACATACACACATGCCCCCCACACATATGCTTACATACACGTGCATATGTCTGAGTACGTACATACATACACACACACACACACACACACACAGCTGTGGACATACACACATGCCCCCCACACATATGCATACATACACGTGCATATGTCTGAGTACGTACATACATACACACACACACACACACACACACACACACACACAGCTGTGGACATACACACATGCCCCCCCACATATGCATACATACACATGCATACGTCTGAGTACATACATACATACACACACACACACACACACACACACACAGCTGTGGACATACACACATGCCCCCCACACATATGCATACATACACATGCATACGTCTGAGTACATACATACATACACACACACACACACACACAGCTGTGGACATACACACATGCTCCCCACACATATGCATACATACACGTGCATATGTCTGAGTACGTACATACATACACACACACACACACACACACACACACACACAGCTGTGGACATACACACATGCCCCCCCACATATGCATACATACACATGCATACGTCTGAGTACATACATACATACATACACACACACACACACACACACACACACACACAGCTGTGGACATACACACATGCCCCCCACACATATGCATACATACACGTGCATATGTCTGAGTACGTACATACATACATACACACACACACACACACACACACAGCTGTGGACATACACACATGCCCCCCACACATATGCATACATACACATGCATACGTCTGAGTACATACATACATACACACACACACACACACACACAGCTGTGGACATACACACATGCCCCCCAACACATATGCATACATACACATGCATACGTCTGAGTACATACATACATACACACACACACACACACACACACACACACACACACACACACTCACTCACTCACACACTCCCTGGGGCAGCTGGACCCTCCTCAGGCCGGCAGGCAGTTCCCTTTATTTCCTTTCTTGGCTTCTTAGGGGCACAGTTCTGAGACCCAGGAGTTTGTCATTTTTGTGTGTCATCCTTGTGGCACTAGGGGTGAAACCCAGATGCTGCAAGAACTCTAGCTCTACCTTCCACTTTTAAGGATCTGAGCCCACTCCCTTGCAGACATATCTAGTCAGTGTGTCTGGGGTGGGACTGTACCTGCTGAGTCATGGTTTCTGTAGCCCACATGGATGACATTCTAATGACAACAGTTTACCCAGAAAATCAGAGTCTCTGGGGGAGGAGCTGAAGGCTGTAGATGATTTCTTGGCCAGCCCATAAACTCAAAGCTACTGCTTCGGCTAAGGTGTGCTGAGCTTATTAATCACCGCTGGTGGCAGATTATGTTCGTACTCTTGGTAGGCTAGAAGCATCTGTCAGGCTCAAGCCAGGGCTTGATGGCCCTCCCCTACATGTCTGCCCAGTGCTAGACACATTGTAGACACGGGCAGAAGACCTGTTGATTGATTGCTCCTTAATCGTGACAAAGCTACTGCCTCGAAATTCCTCCTTTAACACAAGTTAGAACACAGGGTCCCCGAGTCTGTGGTAATAGTGATGTTGGTGGATAGCAACCCCTGCTGCTTTGTTGGGGTTGGGAAACTATAGAGGAGTTTTAGGGACCAAATGCCTTACACAGCCTGCAGAGTGCCTCCCCACTCAGAGAGACACACAGACACACAGAAGTGGTAAGCTCACCCCTCGGCTCTCACAGGACACCGAGGCCTCAGCAGCGACAGTCTTCATGAACCGCTGGTCTCGTGGTGGATGCCAGGCAGGATGGCCTCAGGCTGCACAGTGTGTACCCGCGTGTTCCTCTGAGCAGACAGACACTTCCTCAGAGCTGACGCCCCACGGCAGACAAGCAAGGGCCCCAGGCAGAGGAGAAGCCATACTCTGTGGCTTGTTGATGTCAGTCTTCATGCTGATGGGAAAGACATTGTCAGATGTCACTCAGACCCACCATCCTCCTTCACCCTGCTCTGTTAAGGGCTCTGAGCCCCGACTCAGGACAAAGGAACTTCTCCAGAGGGAGAGGAGAGAGGCAGTCTAAGAGACAGCATTGCGGGCGGGCAGGCGGCAGGAAGAGGGGAGGGAGTTGCGCTCTGCAGATTCAAAGACCGACCATTGAGCAGCAAACTTCTCAGGGAGCTTTTAAAAAAAAACACTGGAATTTCTCTTGGGAGTCCTGCCCCATGTATTGTGATTTCATCTGTCTGGGTGGGGCTCCCCAAGAAGATTCCACCAGGTAGCCTGAAGTGGGAAGCCCAGGCTTCTTCTCCAGTCTGTCTTCTGTCTCCACTCCTTCTCTGCCCTCTTTTCTCCCTAATGGCTCAGCACACCACAGTGATCTTGTCATGTTGGAGGGGCTGTCTCTACACCTCAGCTCCTGCCTGCCTGCGAATCACCCATTTGAACCTACACCAAACAGGAGTGTGGATGGGACCATGGACCACAGCGGGTCTGGGTTCCAGAGGGTGGAATGCCTAAGGCCTGTGCTGACATGAAGCAAGCCTTCTACTCTCTCAACTTGCTCTCTCATCTGGAGAGTGACATATCCACCCTGGGTAGTCCCTTTGTGACGGTGGTGGGAGATCCTCAGCCTCTGTCCTCCACCCTGCTGCCTCTCCCCTGACGCTCAGAGCATAGGTAGATGACAGGGGTCCAAACATAAACAATACCTCCCCAGCCACACAGAGTAATCACCTCTATTATCTAGCAATCGTGACCCACAAGATGTGTGTGTACATGAACCATCTCCACCTATGTCCTAAGTGCTCTTCATCAGCACAGAGTGAAGAAGCATGGTGGTGGTGATGGTGATGGTGATAGTGATGGTGATGATTGATGGTCATAGTAATGGTGGTGATGATGGTGATGGTATGATGGCATTGATGATGGTGATAGTGATTGTGATGATGGTGATGGTGGTAATGTTTTAAATTAACTCATCTAACACTTTACTCCTCAGACCAGGCACCCATCATCCTCGCGGTTCAGAGAAGTACACCAAGGCACAGGGTTACAGTACATGATTGTAGCTGACCAGAGACAGGTTTTTAACCCAAACCTTTGAGTCCAGAGTTGCGGTGACATCTCCCTTTACGTGGGCTGCATGACTGTTAAGAGCTAGTTGCAAACAGGCTATTGGATGTATGTGGACACGGACCCTTATTTACATGCCTGAATAAAATTAGAAGATTTTACAGTTAATTTAGCCTATTGGACCGTTACACTGGTTAATCCAAATCAGCCGCTCGGCTTGATCTTTCATGAAATCGACTGGCACTGTTGTTACTTGGAGAAGCGTGTGGAGGAAACCCTCCCCGTGTAGCCATGTAGCCAAAGCAACTGACGACATTCTGCCATCTGCAATTATTCAGCGGAAAATTTGTCCTAATCTCTGAAAGGACGTTTTGAAGCAAGTCAGCTCTTTATCGCCAAGTGTGCAGGAACAGAGTGAGCAGCCCGGCTCACCTCTCAGCCTGTGGCTGTTTCAAGGCATGCATGGTTTCCCTTGAAGCTGCATTGTGATGGCTGACTGAGCCTGTAGGTCTCCCTTCCTACAGTTCTGTACTGTTCCAATGGGAGAGACATGGAGTGCAGAGTGACCAGGGTCTGGGGATGGGTAGCCACTGTGAACATACAGGTTATTTGGCCCTTGGGCCCAATCATCTACTGAAGATTTCAGAACATTGGCCAATAAGTTGAGAGAATCTGCTGGTCAGGCGCTCTCAGCAGGAAGTCATAAAGAGGACCTTGGGAATGTCAAGGTCAAGGGTGCTGACTGGACTGGACTTGATGCTCTCCCACCTCTGGAGTGGAAAATCAGAGACTTTAGGGTGGAGAAGAGAAAAGAAATCACATTACAACATTTTATGCTATTATATAAAAGAAGGAAATAGTGGGCTCTCTCTCTGTGTGTGTGTGTGTGTGTGTGTGTGTGTGTGTGTGTGTATGTATGTGCTGGAGAGAGAGAGAGCGCGCGAGCATGTGTGAGAAAATGTTTTGGATGGTAGATATCATCAGTGTATTAGTTAGTTTTCTCATTGCTGAGACCTGAAGTCTGAGAGAATGTACAGGAAGAAGGACTTATATTGGCCCACGGTCTCAGGGGATACAATCCCTCATGGCAGACACAGTCAGTTTGTATCTGTCATAGTCAAGCTCACAGCATGGCTTATTCACACTTGGGACCCAGTGTTTAAACTGACAGCCCATGTCATGTACTCATTTCACATCCATGGCCTCACTAATGGAATCCTGAGCCCTGAGGAGAGATGGGTCTCCACAGCCCTTTGTGTGAGTAGGAAAAAGGTGTGGGTTTGTTTCCCAGGAAGAGGTCTATGTGGAAGGAAGTTAAAAGCATGGGTGTGGACAGCTAGCTGAGCACAGAATGGTTGCTTTGTCTTTATTCAGTCATTTCTATATTTACAAGTATTTAGCCAAGTGTCCAAATGGGGAGTCACAGCTCTGACTAGGGGTCAGGTAGAGTTCTAACAGCCGTGGATGAGGTAGTGGCTGGTCATTGCTGAGACCCACAAAGGTAAGGTGAACACAGTCTTCCTCCTTGGTGCTGGCATCTTTGTTGCAGAGTGTCAGTATCTGGGTTCCTAAGAAAGACCAACAAGCTATGTTCTCTGTGGATGAACTGTGGGGTGGGCTTTCCAGGGGGTCTTTACTTCTGCTCACACAGGTGCCTGTAGAGCACCAGCACCTGTCTCTTGCTGCCTTTCTCTGCCACACCCCCATGCAGAAGCAGAAACACCTGCCCTGGCCTTCATGGCCCTGTTGTTTGGAGACAGATCCCTTCCTTGGCTGTTTTCTGTTACTGTTTTCTGTGGCTGCATCAGTGAGAGACATATCACAGTGTTAGGGGACATCTCACCTCCACACCCTAACCCTGGCCCTTTCCAGTGTCCCTATCACCATGAGGTCAGGACCCTCAGTATGAAGTCCATGATGTAGAACTGGATGTGGTGCTGTGGGGGAATTCGGGCTTCATGTTGCCCAATTTAGCATCATGGAATTCCTTTTGTAAGGGAACACGGGAAGCTCCCAAAAGCCGTCTTCTTGAATGGCTATGTGAGACCTATTGGTGAAATTATTAAGGCCACTCCACATAGTTAAAAGGGAGGTTTATTTTGTGGGGTAACTTACAAATGAAGGGATAGGTTGTAGGGTCTGGCAAAGGTATGGTGCAGTCCGGCGGAGTTCTCTGGAGAACTCTACTCTGTCTACCTCCAGCATCCAGGGTCCCAGAACCAAGAGAAGCCTCTCCTCTCAATCCTGGGTCTTCAGCTTCCTCCCTTAGCCCCGCCTTGTAGGCGTGACCATTACCGAAGCCTCAATGGGGGTTGGAACTTCCAGGCCAAGGCTGGGATGGCTACCCACTACAGAGACCCACTGGAACAGAAAGGCAATAGGCGGAAGACAGGTCTGCACCCCAGATACACCAGGGAAACCTAGGGAAGGGCCTGGGGAAGGTTCCAGATTAAAGGGGGCTAAGTAGGGCCTGGGGCAGGGGCTCAACCGGTACAGCTCACCTAGCATGCATGAAGCCCTGGTTCCATGTAAACCAGGCACTCAGGAGGTAGAAGGCAGGAGCATCAGAAGATCAAGGCCAGGCTTGGCTACATGAGGCTCTGTTGAGAAAGAGAGAGGGAGGGAGAGACAGAGAGACAGAGAGGAGTAACGCAAGGTATAAAATGTTACAGCAGGTGGGGACCTGCTCTGGAAAGCAAGGGTGATGAGAGCAGATGGAAGAAAAGGTCAGGTTAACATGGTGATGCTGCTGGAGGATCAGCAGGCACACAGGACACCTGCAGCCGTTTGGAGGCTGGGGACTGTCCCCCACAGCTGTCTGCTAAGCCCAGCAAACATGATGAGGCTCATGAAAGACCAAGGGACAGAGAGCAAATGTGGCTCGAGGGTCTCAGTGGCTGTTCTAAGGACAGGAAGGGATGCTGTACAGTGTAACGGCTGGAATTGCAAATGGCTGTGTTCAAATGGCTTTCAGTATTAAACAACAAACCAACAAACAAAACCCTGAGAAAAGCAAATCAAGTAGGAGGAGCGAGTGAGCTAAGCAGAACCGTCAGGACCTGCTCTTCTCTGCAGACTCTGGCCTGAGGCTGCCCCATAAGACGCTATCTATCGGTGGATGCAGCCCAGGTCACTCCTAGGTTCTGAGTGTCACCCATCTGGCCAGGATTTTCTCCTAACTGACATCATAAACCACACTGATACTGTAAGGAGACCGAGCAGGAGGTGTATGCTGGAGCTCCTCACAGGACAATAGGAAGATGATGTTCAGCCCCTGGGGGCTGGGGAAGAGTCATGCAGGCTGTACAGTAGCCAGGGAGGCCCTGTGGCAGCCTCTGTTGTGACAAGGTTAGGAATGGATGCCCACATAGCCAGTACTCAGTGAGGCTCAGGAATGCATGGTGCCGGCTTCGAGGACCACACTCTGGGCACCGACTGCTCTGACCTGAAGGCCCTGCTGGGGGCCATGTGCTCACATCTGACTTGCTTTCACTTGAAACCGGGCCTTCCTCCATCCCTAGGTATTGTATGTCAAGCTTGGCTCTGAACACCAGCTACCTCTGAACAATTACGTATCAGCCCAGGACAACATGAATGTCCACCAACCCATTTCACAGATGAGGAGTCAGTGACACTAAACAGGAAGTGCCTTAGTGAGAACTGTGTCCCCAGAAAGACATGCCCAAATCCTCATTCCATACCCCAGAATGCGGCCTCACTTCCAAATAGGGTCTTTGTGAGTGTGGCCAGGATGGGATGAGATTATATGGGTTCAGATGGGCCCTGGCACTCAGGCTAATGCCCTAGTGTGGATGTGAACACAGATACAGAGAAGCACAGAACAGGGTTGGGGTGATGATGATGCTGGTCCAGAAGCCCAAAGGACCAACACAGTCAAGCAGAACTTTCCAGTGTCGTTTTCAATGGAGCCCACCCTGCAGGAAGTCCAGGCACACAGAGTCCTCACATGCTTCCCGCTATCATTTGGAGAACAATGTGCCTTATTTGTGAGCTCATCCTCCACTCCAACCCCCAGAACGGAGCCATGGACCCCACAGGAAGAAGAAACACGAGTCCAAGGGCCACTCTTTCCCCACCTCACTCCCCTTGGGGCATCATTAAATAAATCACACACTGGGTCATCCGGGTACTCCCACATCTGACTGTTTGACAGACAGCTGTGTGCAGAGGGGCAGATGCCTCGGAGGCCCGTGCCTGCAGGACAGGACAGGAGAGCCAGCCACAGTGGCCCCACTTGGTGCCTGAATCAGATACTTGATCAAATTAGCATGCACAGCTGTGCAAATCATGGCCTGAAACCCGATGACCAGGTCTGTGAGAGGCCAGAGACGCCACACATGAGAGGACCTGTGAGCAGGAAGGAAAACATTCCTAGAAACAAAGAGACTTTCTCTCTGAGCCCCTTCATGCCTTCCCAGCGAAGAAGGAGCTGGAAGGGCCAGGAAGCGGGTCAGGAAGGCGGATGGGGCTTCTCTTGAGCTAGCACCTCCTCCTCATGCCTCACCCACAGTGATTCAGGCTGTCTGCTTCCCAGGCTCAGACTGCCCAGCGAACAGAAATCCAAGCCCACCATGTGCAGTGATGTGTTCTTTGCCATAAAGTGGCCAGAGCTGGGATCTGGACCTGTAGGGTTTCTGTCCAGCGATAAACAAGCCCCTTTGAATCCTCTCCCAAGGAATTCTGGGAGTAAATGCTCTGGTGTGACATCCAAGCAGGCCAAGCGCCTGCTTTTTGTACAGCAGCGGTGGCTGTTTAGAGATGTGAGCAGTGCTGGGACTTTCAAGTTGTAGCCAGAAGCTCCATATAAACAGTGGTGGGGATGCACAGCTGAGGGCCAGATGTGGCAGGTGGAGAGGACAGAGCTCTTGGGGGCTAGAGATGTGGCTGACAGAGTGAGTTCAGTGGAGGGCACACGGAAGGTATTCTATATACCAAGTCCTGGGCAGAAAAGTCAGAATCAGGGGTTCCCTCTCCCCTGTATGTATACCATACCACCAAAAGGGGATTCTACCAATCACTCATGTGTTATGGATGTGTTTAAGATGTGTTCCATTCATTTATGCTGTGGAATTTTGTTTAATGATGCAAAGATGCATTGTGTTCTTTTCTGTTGCATTTGTTTAACTCTGTGAAGCTGTGTTACTGTGCCTGTCTAAAACACCTGATTGGTCTAAGAGCTGAACAGCCTATAGCTAGGCAGGAGAGGGACAGGCAGGGCTGCCAGGCAGACAGACTCAATAGGAGGGAAAATCTAGGCTTGGAAAAAAAGGAGGAGTGAAAAAAGGAGGAGAGGAGGACACCAGGGGCCAGACACCCAGCCACACAGCCTGCCACAGAGTAAGAAGGAAAGTAAGGTATATAGAATAAAGAGAGATAAAAAGCCCAGAGGCAAAATGTAGTTAAAGGGAAATGGGATAATTTAAGTTAAGCTAGAAAAGCTGGCTAGAAACAAGCCAAGCTAAGACCAGGCATTTGCAAGTAAGAATGAGTCTCCATGTATTTATTTGGGAGCTGGATGGCAGGCCCTCAGACTGTAAAACAAAACAAAAACAAACCAGCTACACTCATGGATGCACATGGTGGCCAGAAACAGATTCCAGTATCAGGTAGTCAGGGTATGTATGTGGGGCCGGTGGAGGCAGCTGTATATCTAGGTTACTGCACAGAATGGGAGTCATATTGTTCGAGATGGAATATGAGCCAGCTGAGGTAATTCAGGGGAATGGCTGTAAGGGACATGTCCCCTGACCTGGTGAGATAGTGACACACAAACCAGTGTCTATCGTCACCCAAGTGCAAGGAGACACTACCCTAACCCAAAGTGCACATACAGTCTTCCCTGAACAGTCCAGCAACGTGGTATTGTGTGCTGCTGTGGCCATCAACATAGTTGCTAAGTGTATTGGCGGCGCAGCAACACCCCGCCCCCCACCCCCGCCCTATGACAGATGTTGCCTGCCAGGTCTACACATATCGTCACTCCCTGTCTCTCTCACTCCCTCCTCCCTATACACTCAGGCTGGGGAGAGAAACAGGCAGAGACTTGGCCAAGGGTCACTCAGGTCCTCACATGCCAGAGGACAAGCTCTCTCCTCTGCGACATCATGGTCAGAGATGAGGGTGTGGAGGCTGGTCCATCGAGGTGAGGGGCAGAAACAGATCCATTGTCTGAGATGAGGGATAGAGACAGGTTCATGTCTGAAGTGTAGTAGAGAGAGATTCATGTCTGAGATGGGAGTAGAGACAGTCCCTGGCTTGCTCCCCCAGTGCACATGAGGTGGGACTCCTCCTCTGTTTCAAAGCTAGGCCCTTGGCCTGAAGGAAAATGATGCCTCTTACCAAACCCCACTCTAGGAGACCTCTTCGACTTCATTTACTGCAGAGAGAGATTTGGACCGTCTTTTGCAGGTGTCACTATGCTGAGTGTGGGAGGACCCTGGCTGGCCTCTGTGCTTTGTGGCTCTAAAAGCCCTTAGTGCTCTCAGTGAGCACTAACTGAGCAATCAGAGCTACTTTCCCATTAGAGTTCCGCTCTGAAATGTCCCCATCCAGCCTCACTGGGAAGCAGGCTACTGGAGGCAGCACGTCTCCAATGACTGTGCCCTGGTTCCAGCTTTCCCTGCTTCCCAGCTGGTTACCATGAAACAAGCCTCAGTTACAATTCCTACCATGTTCTGAGCCCCAACATGCCTTCCCCACAATGATGGGCCAAAACCCTCAAACTCTGAACCCTAATGATACCCTCACCTAAATTGTCCCTGATAGGTGTTTTGTAACAGTGACACAAAAGTAGCTGATACTATACAAGAACAACTTAGCCCTTCCAAATGACAAGCCATGTCGTGTGTATGTGTGTGTGTGTGTGTGTGTGTATGTGTGTGTGTGTGTTCCATTTGCAGCAGCAGCTTCTAGAAACTTCTCCGGACCAGAACTCTAACCTAGCTTCATGTGATCGCTGAAGGACTCTGGGCTTCCCCAGCAGGCCCCTCCCTGTCAACATCATGTGGTGACTCTGCCCCACACCTTATCCACGGTGTAGTGATAAACCGCCAGATACAGCTTGAGCCAGGCCGGGGGCGGGGGACAGCAGGAAGTAAAGCACAAGGAAAAATGTCCTTCATCTTGGCTCTAGTGTCTTAGTCCCTTAGCCCAGGGGGGATAAGTCCGGAGGCTCCTCAGTGTCCATCAGCCAATTCAGCCAACACCCCAGTGAGTACCACATGGAGTGGCCTCCCCAACATGCTGCGCCTGATCCCCTTCTTTATAGTGTGGCATCTCTCCCATCTGTAAGAAGCTTCTACTGTGACCCTGCTGACTCCAAACTTTCCTCCACATGGTGGGATGGAGTCATCCACATCCAGTGCCTCCTTTGGTACCTACTCACTCAACACATCAGCTTCAACTGGCTTTGCTACAGACTGCCCGTGAGGTGCCCAGGTCATGTCCCCAATCATGTGATGGTGTATCACTGAGCCATCATTGTCATGGCCGATCATTTGCTTGCGAGGTCCCAAGGAACAATACTCCCTCCCGTGTTTTAAGAGCAGTCCCCTCAGTGGAAGAGAACTAGAGAAGGCTAGTGAGTGGCCTACGCCCTGGCCAGAGTGCCTGCTCTGCTAGCAGAGTCCTTCGGGACTCTTCATTTTCCTGGGTTTTGTGGGGGAAGCCCCGTCCCAGCCACCTCTTCCCACCCTCAAACAAAACTACCATTCTCCATGCTGAACTCTGCCCCGACACAGGGGAGGCTGGCTTCCTCCATGCCGGCAGCCTGTCGGGTTTCGATTAGGCCAGGGAAACACCACAGGAAATGAGTCCGGGAGAGGAAGGCTGCGATTTCTTTTTTAATTTTAAACACCAGATTTATTATTATTATTTTTAATGACAGTGTCGCGGCTGTGCCAGGCCAAGGAGGAACGTGAAGAATGCGCAGCTCCAAGCACAGAGGGCCAGCCAGGCCCTCCCATGATGTCTAATGAAAACCTGTGGGACGTTCCTTACTGTCCCCTTGGAAGATGAGGTGCAGCTGGTGCAGGACAGAAGGCATGACACATTGAATGAGATGTAGAATCCAGGGACTTGGAAGTCAAATTGTGCCACCTCTGCTGTGCCCTACAGGTACTAACCAAGCCCATCCCAAACTGATGACATGGGCAGGATATAAGTCCCACTTACAGGGCAGGAAACTGAGGCTAGGTCATTTAGCTGTGTGCACTGTATCTACTCTGGGCTGAAGAATTGGTGGAAATACATAGCAACAGATTTATGGCTAAGGACCAGCCTTCACCTGCCGGGGTGCCAAGCAAGTCCGAGTAGGCAAAGCAGCCCTTGAGGAGATGCAGCTACCGTCATGAGCAGGCTCCTCCTTCCTCAAAAGACTCAGCCCCATTTCAAAGCCCCCGAGTGATTAAATCCAGCCCCCCCCCCAGGTGAGTTAAAGCAATCTCCCTCACCCAAAAGCACCCAACCATGGACTCCCATCACATCTGCAAAACCCTTCCACAGCCCTACCCAGATAATGCCCTGAAGTAGTCAGGGACAGTCACCTCCAAGTTGATACAGAACTGGCCAGAGCCAGCAGGATTTGACCTTGGACAGTGTGGCTGCAGGGTCCAGCTTCTTTGTGTGAACAGTTTTATCTTTATCATTAAATGAATGGCTTTTGGGGAGCAGATTTTAGGCTTATTGGGAAGGTGAGAGGAAATCACAGTTAGGACACACATTCGCCTTCCTCCCTGCCGAGCACACTCTGCCATTAGTGACAAGCTTCGTGTGACGCATGACACTTGCTGAGCCAGCACTGGCACCGTGCCCTGGCAGACTCTACCCCGCAGCCTCTCTGGGTTCTATTCCTTCAGTGGCTTTGGACAGAGAGGCTTCTATCATTTCCCTCCACAGTAGCCACACACACCCACTGACCTTCTTGACCCCACAGTTTTGTGCTTTCCAGAATGTCCTAGAACTCACATCATGAGTCACGTGACTGTTTCAGGCTGCCAGTCCAGGACCCCACATCTTCAGGCTGGCAGTGCCTCCCTTTTCAGGGCTGAATACTATCCCCCCACCGGATCAGGCCACAGCCCGTGCACCTAAGTGCCCGTGACCAGCGGGGCAAGTGATGGTGTGAACTCAAGTTGCCACCCCCTCTGTGTGGACACCAGGCCGTGACTGTTGGCTCAATGTCAATGGTGAGAGTGTGTTTATGTCTGTGAGAATTCATTTGACCACCTTCTAAAGCAGTTGTAGTGTTTTGACTTCCTATGCTTGCACTGCCATTTAAAAACACTTCCTAATGCATCTGTGGCGTTAAAAGGTATGAAACAACGCATGGAGCAGATATACAGTAGGTGCCTGGTGTGTTAGTCTCCCACACACCTTTCTCATCTTGAGGACCACTGTGGGTGACGTCAACCAATCTGAGATCTCGATCTCTCTCTCTCTCTCTCTCTCTCTCTCTCTCTCTCTCTCTCTCTCTTCCTCCCCACCTCCCATCCCCCTGAGGGTCTCATGTAGCCCAGTCTGGCCTCCTGCCTCTACCTCCCAAATGTTGGCTTTTCAAGTGTGTGCCACCATACCCGGCTCCACTCTCCCTGGGTTGGAGGCTTCACCAAGAAGCCTCCTGTGACCAGAGCCAAGCAGCATGCTCCTTCCTTTAAGTTCAGCCCACAGCTAGTTCAGCTCCCTGGACTCTGACAGGCATCTGCGTGCCCCTGGCCACACCATGAGGTGGTAGGGCACTGGAGACGAGACCACGCTGGGCACCCGCAGTCAGTATTCCTCACTTCCCATTTGTAAACAAACATCTTCAGTCATCCACGGTCAATGAACAGTGGAATGCAAGGAGCTGCCCTTCCCCCCTGCTTCGATGAATCTGCTGACCACGGACACTGGTGTAAGCCACGCCATAGGCCCAGCTGTGAGGAGCATGTGCCATGCTCAGAGAGCAAGGGGGCACTGCCCAACAACTCACAGGACACTTGGGTACTTGGGTTTCTCCAGGTGGTGTTTTGGGGAGGGGACAGAAATTTCCTTAGGGTTCTTCCTCCTCTTTTTCCTCTCCACTGGGGTGAGCTTGTATTGTGCACTGACTGTATGCCTTTCCAAGCATGTCACCTGCAGCATCCTGCATAGTCTTCTGAGCAGCCCAGGGCTGTGACGTGGTCCTATTGGTATCTCATCCCTGGGCTCTGTGGCCTTGCCAGAGGCCATTTCTACTGCTAAATGCCAGGAGGGGTTCAGAATTTGGTTCTTTGGATTGGCTGGTGATGAACAGGAATCCCTGGACATCCAGTAGGTACCCACTGCATACTGAGCTCATATGCTGCTGGCTCTCACTGGAGAAGGTCACCGAGTTGGGTTTGTTGGCACATGTCGAGTGGAGAAGGTGCCAAAGGCTGTGGAGACTGTCTTGCTGATGAGCAACCTAGGTTTCCACTGGGGGGCTCAGGATGTACATGGGTGTGCCCCACCCTAGCCTTGCACCAGGAGGGTCTGGTCAGCAAAACCTGGCACAGGAGCTTCAGTTGGCCCTGCAACATCAGGGGCTGTTGCTGCCATCAACCACCCCAGGCCCCGCCACCCTGGTCTCCTTGAACAGCAACTGGTATGATTCTCTAGTCTGGACCCTTCTCAACAGAAAATGACCTCTGGAGGAGTCATCTACCAGCCCCCTCTTCAGGCTTCAGTGCCTCTGGGTGTCAGCATCCTGGAGCAGGTTCTCAGGCTGAGGAGGGGCAGAGGGGCCCACCAAACACACCAAAAATGCTATTATTTTAAAACAATGCATGGGGTGTTCACACAAGTGTGGCCTGATGCAGAGCTCATGGCACCATAAGAACCTCCAGTTGACTGGTAGGGGCCTTTTGCTGGACCTCAGAGCTGGCCCAGCATCCTGGCCATAGCCAGCCATACCTCCCAGCCTCCCTGGAAGCTTCCAGAACAGGCCAACCTCTCCTTTTAAGAGGTTCCAAATGGTCCCCATATTGTGTCTTTCTCTCCTGAGACGAAGGCAATTTGGGTGTCATGGGGCCTTTGTAGAGATGTCAAAAGAACAGTTCACGGGGAGAAAAAAAAAATCTCCATTTATACCCTGATGCGGCT